>NW_022441384.1:0-5614 GCF_009761245.1 Sapajus apella
TCCAAAATGTATAAGGAACCCTCAAAACTCAACAGTAAGTGTAGATGTATATGAGGGATCTTACTGGGGTGATGCAGATGTTCTAAAACTGGATTCTGGTGATAAACTTACAAAAACTCATTGAATTGTACACTTAAGATGGGTGGATTTTACGGCATGTAAATTATACCTCAATAAAGTTTTCTCCTGGCCGGGTGCAGTGGCTCATGTCTGTAATCCCAGCACTTTGGGAGGCTGAGATGAGCAGATCACAAGGTCAGGAGTTCGAGACCAGCATGGCCAACATGATGAAACCCTGTCTCTACTAAAAATACAAAAATCAGGCAGGCATGGTGGCGGGCATTTGTAGTCCCAGCTACTCAGGAGGCTGAGGCAGGAGAATCGCTGGAACCCAGGAGGCAGAGGTTGCAGTGAGCCAAGATCATGCCACTGCACTATAGCCTGGGTGACAGAGCAAGACTCCGTCTCAAAAAAAAGTTGTTTTCTTAAAAAAATCTCAATGTTAAGGAAACAAACAATTTTTTTTAATGAGCAAAAGAGTTAAACAGATTCTCCACCAAAGAGGCATACAGAAGACAAAAAAAGCACATGAAAGATGTTCAAATCACTAGCCACGATGGACATGCGAATTAAAAGCAGGGTGAAATCCAGCTGCTGAACAACTTTGGTGGGATTGCAAAATGATACAGCCACTCCAGAAAACAGTTTCTCCTCCCTCCCTCCCTTCACCCTTCCCTCCCTCCCTCCTTCCCTCCCTTCCTTCCTGCCTGCCTTCCTTCTTTTGCTGTGTCGCCCGGGGCTGGAGTGCAGTGGTGCAATCTCAGCTTACTGCAACCTCTCCCTCCTGGGCTCAAGTGATTCTTCTGCCTCAGCCTCCTGAGTAGCTGGGAATACAGGCACACACCACCATGCCCAGCTAATTTTTGTATTTTTAGTAGAGACAGCGTTTCACCATGTTGGCCAGGCTGGTCCTGAACTCCTGTCCTCAGATGATCCACCCACCTTGGCCTCCTAAAGTGCTGGGATTACAGGTGTGAGCCACCGCACCTGGCCTCAACAGTTTCATGTAAAGTTAAACATAGACTTTCTATATAACCTAGCGATCACCCTCCTGAGTGTTTAAATAAATGAAAACTTTTATTCATACACAATGCTATATGTGAATTTTTATATCAGCTCTATTCATAATTGCCAAAAACTGGAAACAGCCTAAATGTGTGTCAACATCATACAACTGAATACTCCTCAGCAATACAAAAAACAAAAAACTTGATTGAATCTCGAAGGCACTATGCTGAATGAAAGAAGCCGGTCTCCAAGGTCACTACAGTGTGATTCCATTTAAATGGCATTCTTGAAAGGACCCAACTGTAGTGACAGAGAAAAGATGTGTGGTTGCCAGGGGCTAGGCGTGGAGGGAGTCAGGATTCTAATGGAATAGCAGGAGGGAGTTGTTTTGGGCGACTGGTCTTTCCCGTGTCCTGATTGTGATGGTGGTTATTCCAATCTATATACGTGTTAAAATTCCTGAACTATATACAAGTCAATTTTATTATATAATAATTTTTAAAATAGAATTTTTTAGAATGTCCTCCTCCCTTCCACAAATATTCTGAGTGTCTACTACGTGCCAGGCACTGTGCAAAAGGTAGTATATGCGAGGAGTGAATCAGAGCATCGGCGTGGGAGAGTGGCCTGAACCCAGCCATGACAGACGAGTGGAAAGTGACCAGCACTGCAGCAGCATGGAGGAGCCGGCCATGCCTTTTAGATGGAGGAACTAGGGACCGCTGCTAAGAGGACGGGCATCTGAGGTTGAAGGAGGAGTAGGAGCCATTCATTCATTCAACAAGCATTTATTGAGCACCTACTGTGTGCCAAGCTCTGTCCTAGGCCTTAGGGATACCACCATGAATGTGAAGGAGCAGGTCCCTGTTCTCATGGAGCTCACACTCTAGTGGGTGAGTTGTGAATGACATACATGCCACCAGATAAGAGTGGCAGGTACCGAGGAGTGCTCAAGGGAGGCAGCAGGGCAATGTGGCCATGGGGAGGCTGCTTTAGAGTGACTGGGTGCTTAGGGAAGGCCTCTCAGAGGAGGAGACATTGCAGCAAAGGATGGACTGGAGCCATGCTCTGACTCATGTGGCTGTGGAAAGAGTTTGGGAAGCCCTGGGGGAAAAAGATTCAGGTAGAAGATACGGCAAGCCGGGCATAGTGGCTCACGCTTGTAACCCCAGCACTTTGGGAGGCTGAGGATGGCAGATCATTTGAGGTCAGGAGTTTGAGACCAGCCTGGCCAACAAAAATACAAAAATTAGCTGGGCGTGGTGGTGGCTGGCTGTAATCCCAGCTACTCGGGAGGCTGAGGCAGGAGAATCATTTGAACCTGGGAGGCGGAGGTTGCAGTGAGCTGAGGTTGCACCACTGCACTCCAGCCTTGGGGACAGAGTGAGACTGTTTCAAAAATAACAAGATATGGCAAATGCCAAGCCTCTGAGCTGGGAAGAGTCTAGAAGTGTGTGAGGGACTGGATGAGGGGAAGTGGAGTAAGATGGGGATGGAGAGGCAGGCTGGCATCATGCCTGGCGCATAGTAGGTGCTGCTACAATGCTCATCTTAATCTCCGGTGCCCGGCACAGGGAAGAAAGACAGGGCGGAATTGAACTGTCTGAAGCTCCCTCTTGCTGGGGCTTCCTGGGATCCCTCCAAGGCATTCAGAGAGGACAGTCCAGGGCCCCATCCTTGCCTCTTCCACGGCTGTGGCTGGTTTGGTGGGGTTGATGGCCAATGGTCACATATTTATTTAGGGCCTCGTCAGCCACAACCCAGAAGGAAGCAGCAAACTGTCCACCTGGCCACTCACATCCTCTTACCTCACAATGCAGGGGGCCCTCAGTCACGCTGGGCAGCCTAGGGCCCTTCAGAAGCTGTATGGGTCTGGAAGAGGTGTGGTAGGAAGAGCCCCACAGTGCCCAGGACACACACAAACATGAACACCCACAGGAACAGCCAGTCCACCACCACAGCCACATACTTCCAGTCCTCAATGACCTGCAGGCAGACAGAGGGGCTGGTCACAGGTGCCAAGTACTGGGGTCCCTCCTTCCCCCCAATCAGACCCTTAATATCTGGCCAGGGACTCCACAGGCCACGCGTGGAACTGCTTACTAGGCAGGCCTCTCAGCTGGGCCGCTCTGAGCCTCTGGCTGTCCCCCACCTCCACCCTGCCTGTCCCCCACCTCCACTCTGCCTGTCCCCCACAGCACTGCAGGGCCAATGGGAACTTGCGCTGTACAGAAAAGTGGGGAATGTGTGGGCTTGTTAATGCCATATATTGTGATTTGAAAATGCAAACTGTTTATAAATCGGTGATGGGGCCTAAGGATCTCAAAGCTACATCTTATTTTCACCCAAGACTCACTGCCTGAACTGGTTCTAGCTAAAGAAAGATTCGGGCCCCACCTAGTTCAGTGAAAGCGGGACAATGGGGCTTACAGAACACCTGGAAATCCTGCTGTTTAACTTGCTCAAGTCTGTTCACGGCAGCATCTGTTTCTAGTAACTAAGACCCAGCCTCCTCCTGCTGCGTCATCTGGGTCTCTCTCTCTCTCTGGTCTTCTTAGACCCTGCTGTGGGGTGTAAGGTGGGCAGAGATCTGGCTGGCCTCCAGAGGGGCCACCACAGATGGGTCTGTGTCCTTTGCACTGGGGGAGATGGCCACTCTCATCTTGTCATCCAGAGAGAGGCCCATATGCCCAGCATCCTGGCCTCCCTCCGCCATGCCTGCTTCCACACTCTGGCCTGGCTGGCTCACACTACATCTGTTCCCTGGCAGAGACGGACGGGATCAGAAGGCCTGGGAGATCAGCAGAGGCTCTGGAATTGGAAACGTGGGCAGCAACGGGTGTGCTGACGTCAGTGACCCAGTTTGTCAGGGCCTGTCAATGATCTGTCTACAGTGCGGGATAATCCTGTGTCAAGCCAGCCCCGACACCCGAAACCAAGCATGACTGGCACCTATCCCTAAGACTCAGCAGGCACAGCACAGCTGTCTCCACAGAGCACTCCTTGGCTTTCTTTCTTTTTTTGTTAACGGCCCTAATTTCCAGCGGTACACAGACGTGTGTGTGTGTGTGTGTGTGTGTGTGTGTGTGTGTGTGTGTGTCTGCGTCTGTGTGCTTTTCCCTTTTAATATTTTTGTGCTATTTATAGTGACCAGTTAATCACCAGGGTGGGTGAAAGTACCGAAGATGAGAAGCGGCAGGGGCTGCCTTGGAGGCAGGCAAGCTCTGGAAGGGAAGAAAGCCTCTTTTCTCCAACTATCCATGAGAAAGCCAATCAAACAATAAGCCCACCATGCGCTCAGTGCAGGGCAAGAAACTCAGAAGGGCAAGAGAGTTTAAGGATGTCAGGCAGATCTGGGTATGGAGACTGGCACTGCCCTGGACCAGCTGTGTGGCACTGGCCAAATCATTGAACCTCTCTGATCTTTGCTTTGAAAGCGTCCCTATCGTAAAATGGGGGTTCTGGTAAAAGCCACTTCACAGGGTTCCAGGGAGGGTTTGCAGTCACGTGTGTCCACTCCTGGCACAGCACCTGGCACAGCACCTCATGTGTGGCTGGAGCTTAATCAATGCTGGTGTTTATAATGACCGTGGTCCCGCCTGGCTTCTTCTCTTAAGAGGCCTGTAATTAGTTGAGCTAGAAAGAGCAGAAGGCAGGTGAGTGCCAAGGGGGTGGTGAGGTCTTTAGAAGAGAGTTCGGGTTGGGTGCCGGCTCAGCCAGGGGTGCAGGAGACCAGCGCTTCTCAACCTAGAATGTGCACATGAAACGCCTGGGATTGGATAAAAAAGCAAGCTCCAATATGCCTCCCCCAGAGATCCTGGCTCAGTCAGAGGGTGGTCCCAAAGCGTCACCCATGTGGCTCTCACTTAGCCAGCCGGGCCCCAGGCTGCACATTCATGTTTGGGAGCCAATGAATTAGGTGATGTTGAACTATGGAATGGTTTTAACCTAAGTAATAGCATGATCAAATTAATGTTTTAGAAAGTGAAATCTGAGAGTCCTACAGAGCTGCGCTTCTCAAACTACAACGGGTCTGGAAATCTCCTGGGGATCTGGTTAAAATGCAGATTTGGAGCCAGCTGGTCTGGACTGGGCCTGAGACTCTGCATTTCTGATAACTCGCAGGCGATGCCAGGCTGCTGGTCCAAGAACCACGCCGGAAGAATATCCCATGTCCTATATTCCATTTGTCTGCATTTCTCTTCCTTCCTTGGCACAGTGTGATTCTGGAGCTGTTCCTGCTGTTTTCTCTGTGGGCTAACTAATGGAATGCTGGTGCTTCCACTTGAGGATGCAGGGAGTGGAAAGCAATCTCAGAAAGATAAGAACGAGGAGACGTCCACTTTTGCCCATGCAGCTGTATGGGGGAAGACACCATGTTGTGTAGTCAAAACCTGTCCAAAGACTCTGATCTGAAGGTGTTGATAGGAGAACACTCACAAGAGCATGAAAGTTGTTCTCCTGCCTGGCATGGAAATGAGTGTGAACATTTCTGTCATCACCGCATTCTGTGTTGTTACTCTGAAATTGTCCTTGGAAGTGTTAT
>NW_022441385.1:0-5614 GCF_009761245.1 Sapajus apella
GGGGGGAAATAGGGGAGGGACAGTGGGGGGTGGGGAGTTGGGGAGAGATAGCATGGGGAGAAATGCCAGATATAGGTGAAGGGGAGGAAGGCAGCAAATCACACTGCCACGTGTGTACCTGTGCAACAATCTTGCATGTTCTTCACATGTATGCCAAAACCTAAAATGCAATTTAAAAAAATGCTTCATCAGAAGCATTTTACATACATTATCATATTTATATAATGTATGATAATGTCAATTACATAAACATTATCACATTTATGTAATGTACATTATCATATTTATGTAATGTATGTAAAATGCTTCTGATGAAGTCTGGCAAGAGTAAGTACATGATAAATATTACTTTATACTACCCATTATAAAAATTATCAGAAGAATGATAACAGAGGACTGGCTCTGCATCTGCATTGGAAGTCTTTTTCAGAGATGTTGCAAAGGATTCAATTTAAACAAGTAGAGTACATGGAATCACTGAAGACATGGACTAACATGAGTAAACACAGGAAAACAGGAATGCATGGGGAATGTTTTGAAATTAATAAATTTGCATGCAGCTAAGCAGTAGTTTTTTTACTTTAAAATGAATATTACAATGAATAAAGAAGCAAAGGGTATGAGTGGCAAATTAACAAATTAGGGAATGATTAATAAATGAACATGGAAAAAGTGTATGTTTACAAAGAATCAAAAGTGCAAATTAAAACACAATGAAAGAAGGAGCTTGAGTCAAGATGGTGAATTAAACACACAAATCTAATTATTCTCTGGACCTGAAATCCCAAAAATGACAGGTGTGATATCAAGAAAATAGAACAAATTGCCATCAGCAGACTAGAAATATTGTGAAATTTTTTTCCCCCATTTATTTATTTTATTGCATTTTGGGTTTCGGCATACATGTGAATAACATGCAAAATTGTTGCATAGGTACACACGTGGCAGTGTTATTTGCTGCCTTCCTCCCCATCACCTACATCTGGCATTTCTCCCCTTGCTATCTCTCCCCAGCTCCCCACCCCTCACCGTCCCTCCCCTATTTCCCTCTAACTGACCCCAGTGTGTAGTGCTCCCCTCCCTGTGTCCATGTGTTCTCATTGTTCAACACCCACCTATGAGTGAGAACATGCGGTGTTTGATCTTCTGCTCTTCTGTCAGTTTGCTGAGAATGATGGTTTCCAGGTTCATCCATGTCCCTACAAAGGACCCAAACTCATCATTTTTGATGGCTGCATAATATTCCATGGTGTATATGTGCCACATTTTCCCCATCCAGTCTATCGTCAATGGGCATTCGGGTTGGTTCCAGGTCTTTGCTATTGTAAACAGTGCTGCAATGAACATTCGTGTGCATGTGTCCTTATAGTAGAATGATTTGTAATCCTTTGGATATATACCCAGTAATGGGATTGCTGGGTCAAATGGAATTTCTATTTCTAGGTCCTTGAGGAATCGCCACACTGTCTTCCACAATGGTTGAACTAATTTACACTCCCACCAACAGTGCAAAAGTGTTCCTATTTCTCCACATCTTCTCCAGCATCTGTTGTCTCCAGATTTTTTGATGATCGCCATTCTAACTGGCGTGAGATGGTAGCTCAATGTTGTTTTGATTTGCATTTCTCTGATGACCACTGATGATGAGTATTTTTTCATATGTTTGTTGGCCTCATGTATGTCTTCTTTTGTAAAGTGTCTGTTCATATCCTTTGCCCACTTTTGAATGGGCTTGTTAGTTTTTTTCTTGTAATCCTGTTTTAGTTCTTTGTAAATTCTGGATATCAGCCCTTTGTCAGATGGGTAAACTGCAAAAATTTTTTCCCATTCTGTTGGTTGCCGATTCACTCTAATGACTGTTTCTTTTGCTGTGCAGAAGCTGTGGAGTTTGATTAGGTCCCATTTGTCTATTTTGGCTTTTGTTGTCAATGCTTTTGGTGTTTTGATCATGAAGTCCTTGCCTACACCTATGTCCTGAATGGTTTTGCCTAGATTTTCTTCTAGGGTTTTTATGGTGTTAGGTCTTATGTTTAAGTCTTTAATCGATCTGGAGTTAATTTTAGTATAAGGTGTCAGGGAGGGGTCCAGTTTCTGCTTTCTGCACATGGCTAGCCAGCTTTCCCAACACCATTTATTGAACAGGGAATCCTTTCCCCATTGCTTGTTTTTGTCTGGTTTGTCAAAGATCAGATGGTTGTAGATATGTTGTGTTGCCTCCAAGACCTCTGTTCTGTTCCATTGGTCTATATCTCTGTTTTGGTACCAGTATCATGCTGTTTTGATTACTGTAGCCCTGTAGTATAGTTTGAAGTCCGGTAGTGTGATGCCCCCCGCTTTGTTCTTTTTGCTTAGAATTGACTTGGCTATGTGGGCTCTCTTTTGGTTCCATATGAAGTTTAAGGTGGTTTTTTCCAGGTCTGCGAAGAAGGTCATTGGTAGTTTGATGGGGATAGCATTGAATCTGTAGATTACTTTGGGCAGTATGGCCATTTTCACGATATTGATTCTTCCTAACCATGACAGGGAATGTTTCTCCATCTGTTTGTGTCCTCTCTTATTTCGTTGAGCAGTGGCTTCTAGTTCTCCTTGAAGAGGTCCCTTACGTTCCTTGTTAGTTGTATTCCTAGGTATTTTCTTCCCTTTGTGGCAATTGTGAATGGAAGTTTGTTCTTGATTTGGCTGTCTTTAAGTCTGTTATTGGTGTATAAGAATGCATGTGATTTTTGCACATTGATTTTGTATACTGAGACTTTGCTGAACTTGCTTATCAGTTTCAGGAGGTTTGGGGCTGAGACAATGGGGTCTTCTAGATATACAATCATGTCGTCTGCAAATAGAGACAATTTGACTTCCTCCTTTCCTATTTGAATGCTCTTTATTTGTTTTTCTTGCCTGATTGCTCTGGCTAGAACTTCTAATACTATATTGAATAGCAGTGGTGAGAGAGGGCATCCTTGCCTGGTGCCACATTTCAAGGGGAATGCTTCCAGTTTGTGCCCATTCAGTATGTTATTAGCTGTTGGTTTGTCATAAATAGCTTTTATTATTTTGAGATACATTCCATCAATACCTAGCTTATTGAGGGTTTTTAGCATAAAGGACTGTTGAATTTTGTCAAAGGCCTTCTCTGCATCAATTGAGATAATCATGTGGTTTTTGTCTTTGGTTCTGTTTATGTGGTGAATTACGTTTATAGACTTGCGTATGTTGAACCAGCCTTGCATCCCCGGGATGAAGCCTACTTGATCATGGTGGATAAGCTTTTTGATGTGCTGTTGCAATCGGCTTGTCAGTATTTTATTGAAGATTTTTGCATCTATGTTAATCATGGATATTGGCCTGAAGTTTTCTTTTCTTGTTGAGTCTCTGCTGGGTTTTGGAATCAGGATGATGTTGGTGTCATAAAATTATTTGGGAAGAATTCCCTTTTTGTATTGTTTGGAATAGTTTCAGAAGGAATGGTACCAGCTCCTCTTTGTATGTCTGGTAGAATTCAGCTGTGAACCCGTCTGGACCTGGGCTTTTTTTGGGTAGTAAGCTCTTAATTGCTGCCTCAACTTCAGACCTTGTTATGGGTCTGTTCAGGGTTTCGGCTTCTTCCTGGTTTAGGCTTGGGAGGAGGCAACTGTCCAGGAATTTATCCATTTCTTCCAAGTTTATTAGTTTATGTGCATAGAGTTGTTTGTAATAATCTCTGATGATGGTTTGAATTTCTGTGGAATCTGTGTTGATATCCCCTTTATCATTTTTTATTGCATCAATTTGGTTATTATCTCTTTTCTTATTAATCTGGCTAGTGGTCTCTCTATTTTGTTGATCTTTTCAAAAAACCAGCTTCTGGATTTATTGATTTTTTGAAGGGTTTTTTGTGTCTCTATCTCCTTCAGTTCTGCTCTGATCTTAGCTATTTCTTGTCTTCTGCTAGACTTTGAGTTTTCTTGATCTTGCTCCTCTAGCTCTTTCAGTTTTGACAATAGGGTGTTAATTTTTTATCTCTCCTTGCTTCTCATGTGGGCACTTATTGCTATATATTTTCCTCTAGAGATTGTTTTAAATGTGTCCCAGAGATTCTGGTATGTTGTGTATTCATTCAAGTTGGTTTTGAAGAACATCTTTATTTCTGTCTTCATTTCATTGTTTATCCAGTCAACGTTCAAGAGCAAGTTGTTCAGTTTCTATGAAGCTGTGCGGTTCTGGGTTAGTTTTTGAATTCTGAGTTCTAACTTGATTGCACTGTGGTCTGAGAGACTGTTTGTTATGATTTCCATTCTTTTGCATTTGCTGAGGAGTGATTTACTCCCAATTATGTGGTCAATTATAGAGTAGGTGTGATGTGGTGCTGAGAAGAATGTATATTCTGTGGATTTGTGGTGGAGAGCTCTGTAAATGTCTATTAGGTTTGCTTGGTCCAGGTCTGAGTTCAAGTCCTGGATATCCTTGTTAATTTTCTGTCTGGTTGATCTGTCTAATATTGACAATGGGGTGTTAAAGTCTCCCACTATTATTGTGTGGGAGTCTAAGTCTCTTTGTAAGTCATTAAGAACTTGCCTTATGTATCTGGGTGCTCCTGTATTGGGTGCGTATATATTTAGGATCGTTAGCTCTTCTTGTTGCATTGATCCTTTTACCATTATGTAATGTCCCTCTTTGTCTCTTATGATCTTTGTTGCTTTACAGTCTAATTTATCAGAGATGAGAATTGCAACTCCTGCTTTTTTTTGCTCTCCATTTCCTTGGTAAATCTTCCTCCATCCCTTTATTTTGAGCCTTTGTGTATCCTTCCATGTGAGATGGGTTTCCTGGATACAGCACACCGATGGGTTTTGGCTTTTTATCCAATTTGTCAGTCTGTGTCTTTTGATTGGGGCATTTAGTCCATTTACATTTAGGGTTAATATTGTTATGTGCAAATTTGATACTGCCATTTTGGTGCTAGCTGGGTGTTTTGCCCTTTAGTTGAGCTGGTACTTGTTGTTCCTTTATACGTGTAGAGCCTCTTTCAGGAGCTCTTGTAGAGCTGGCCTGGTGGTGACGAACTCTCTGAGTACTTGCATGTTCCCAAAGGATTTTATTTTTCCTTCACTTATGAAGCTTAGTTTGGCTGGATAGGAGATTCTGGGTTGAAAGTTCTTTTCTTTAAGGATGTTGAATATTGGACCCCACTCTCTTCTGGCTTGTAGGGTTTCTGCTGAGAGATCTGCTGTGAGTCTGATGGGCTTCCCTTTGTGGGTAACCCGACCTTTCTCTCTGGCTGCCCTTAGTATTTTCTCCTTCATTTCGACCCTGGTGAATCTGACGATTATGTGCCTTGGGGTTGCTCTTCTTGACGAATATCTTTGTGGTGTTCTCTGTATTTCCTGGACTTGAATGTTTGCCTGCCTTGCTAGGTTGGGGAAGTTTTCCTGGATAATATCCTGAAGAGTATTTTCCAGCTTGGATTCATTCTCTTCGTCGCATTCAGGTACGCCTATCAAACGTAGATTAGGTCTTTTCACATAGTCCCACATTTCTTGGAGACTTTGTTCATTCCTTTTTACCCTTTTTTCTCCAGTCTTGCCTTCCCGTTTTATTTCATTGAGTTGATCTTCGACCTCTGATATCCTTTCTTCTGCTT
>NW_022441386.1:0-5613 GCF_009761245.1 Sapajus apella
TTTGAATAAGAAAAAAGTGATTTGCTTATTATTTGCTAATGAAAAAAATCTGAGAAACAGCCAACACATAGGTGAGTTGAGATTAAAAATAGCAGGATGAAATGGACCAAATTCATGAAAAATAAAATTAATATAGATAAATATAGTCTAGACTTTATCAAAACTATGTGAGCATAAGCTCAGGACAGGAAAGATGGTCTGGAATCTTTGCTCTACCACTTACCACGTAAACTCGAACAAGTCATTTAACCTCTTTGTGTTTCCATTTATTGATCCATAAAACAGGTAGAATAAAAACAGTACTGATCTTTTATTAGTGCTGTTGGATTAAATGACCTTAAAAGACTGTCAGTCACAGGCTCAACTCTCAATGAATGTTAGTTAAATTACTGCTGTGTTAGTTTTTAAAAAGGAGCTGTTTTGCCTAAAAGCTCAATGTGAATCAACAGTGTGATGAGATAGTCTGACTACATTGACCTTGGGCTGCATTTTAAAAATAAAATATCAAGAGCGAGAAGTCTATAGGGTTACTGACAAATGCTCATACAGCCCCTGGCCATGCTCTTCCCACCTGGCACCTCTGCCTTCTGCTGTCTGTCTCTGTTTTTCTTTGTTTATCTCCTTTATATATGTTTCTCTCCCTAACTTTCTCTGTCTCTTTCTATGCTACTTCTTCTCTGTCCTTTAGAGGAAACCTCACTATTTCTAAGTGCGTCTAGAGGAGAGAAAAACTCCTTTTGATGTACTCCTCCTTCTTCTCTGGTGAAGGCAGGGAGTGGGAAAACAGAACGGCCACTCTATAAACAGAAGCCACCTCCCTGAAGAGCCACACAAGCTGCTTTCAAGAGCATCCAAGGCAGACAGTTTAAAGGGAGCCTGTGCAGTTCAGCAGGAAACAAGAAGTCTCAATGGAGCAATTGCAGGGAAGAAGGTATTTGGATTAAAAATAGATACACTTTTTACCTAAAACTTTCTGGAATTAACAACAGTATGCTCATAAAACAATAAATTTTTTCTCACCCAATAGTTTGAGAAGGGGCTGGAGGGCCTATGATTATATGTAATCGAGGTAGCTGGACTTCAGCGTTCTTGAAAAGGCTTGTCAAGTTAACTGTGTTTATAGACAAAATCACTGACTTTGTATTTGCTGTGATTTGAGGTGCAACAGAGACCCTCTGAGGAAACAAACAAGTAATAACAAACATAATTTTGACTCCAAAATGGAACAAGACTTGGGCTGTTCCATTGAATCTTGTGAAAATGGAAAATATGGTCCAGCAGGGGTTATTTTTTAGTCATCATTCTTTTACCGTGAATTTATTTTCCAACTGGGAAATAGAACGTATATAGGAGATAAAATAGACTCCATTTTATATGTAAAATAGGCACTGGAGAGAAGCTATGAACAATAAAATCCACTGGGTTGTGTACTTCCTTTTGCTTCTATGTATTTTGATTGAGGAAGGCACTGCTTTTTTATGTGATTGAATAACAAATTTCTGCAAAGTATCTATGTCATATAGATATCACCAATTACTTGACCATAGAGATATGAGAATAAATGCACATAATTAAAATAAATGTTGCCATTTTCAATACACCCAATATTATTGCTGCGCTAAGTATATCAAAAAGAAAAGAAAAACTCGTTCTTCACTATTATTTGCAACTTAAGTGCAATTGTCATTGCTGTTTAAGGAGAAAATATAAATATAAAAAGGAAAGGGGCCATATAAACTCAGTATCCAAAATATAACTACTTCTGAAACAGACTTTTAAAATAAGCACTTGATATATTTGCTATAGGTACGCTCACCTTGAAATTTTGCTACCTACTTGCTAATGAGGACATAAAAATTGCTCATTTTACATAATGGCTTAGGAACCAGGATTTTTTTTTTTAACAGCATAAAATTCATCGTGAAAGTCAGTAGTTGGCTTAAATTGCACTTTTTTTTTTCCCCTCACTTGCCATTTAGAAAACTAAAGGAGCAGTTATTCCAAGAGAGAAACACGCTTGAGAGCAGGGACACAGCTCTCAGGCACTGGAATATCCTCTCCCTGTTCCTCTAGAATGGCAAGCTACTAAAGAAATGTTTTCGGGAGGAATTTTGAGAGATCAAGTTTGAAGATGTGTCAGTGCAGAAGGGAACGCACTGAGTGAGCAACAAGTTATGCAGATAAAAATAAGGTCAGGGTGCGGTGGCTCACGCCTATAATCCCAGCACTTTGGGAGGCCAAGGCGGACGGATCACCTGAGGTCAGAGGTTTGAGACCAACCTGGGCAACTTGGTGAAACCCCATCACTACTAAAAATACAAAATTTAGCTGGGCATAGTAGCAGGTGTCTGTAATCCCAGCTATTTGGGAGGCTGAGACATGAGAATCTCTTGAACTCAGGAGGTTGAGGTTGCAGTGAGCCAAGATCCCACCACTGCACTCCAGCCTGGGTGAGGGAGTGAGACTCTGTCTCAAACAACAACAGAAGAACTAATGCAGATAAAAAGTCAGAGATAAATTCTGAACATGCACTGAACAGGTAAAAGAAGAGAAAGAGTGTGACAGAGACAGGGCAAAGAGAGTGCAGAGTTGGTTTAAACAGAGAAGAAAAGGAAGTCAAACATGTTACCCAGTCATGCTGTTACATTTTACTGTGCCCAGTATTAAGGTCATGAGGAATATCTTGAGTAGTTCTCAGGAGTTCAATATTTTTATTTTGTTCCTGCAGCCCATCGTTTCATTTTGTTCAGAACAAACAACTGAGCTTTTCTATGATAATTGATGAAGAAACCTTTAAGTCCTTGGAACATTATGCTATTGCCACAAGCCTGATCCTGCCTCTTCTATACATGGTGCTATTGGGATGTATCTTTTATTCCTTTCATCCCAAAGGTCATTCTGCAAAGTCAAACAGCAAAGAAAAGGAGAAACTCGTGAATTCTTTTTCTGACTTCAGCAATTACTTCATAAGTTTTATTTTGCCCTTTTTTCCTCCCACAATAAGATTGAATGGGACACACTGACTAAATCTTCCGCCAAGGCAGGAAAACAGGTCTTGCCACACAGTTGGGTTACAAGAGCAAGTAATCAAAATACTGAAAGTGACATCGCTCTTCTCACCACCAAAACCATGTGATTTGGGGGAATGTTATTTCCCCTCTCTGGGTTTCCGTTTTGTCCACTGAAAAATAAGAATCCTTAACTGGGTGCCTGCTAATATCTTTCTTACTTTTAAAATTATGTTAGTCTATAAAACGTAGTGACAAAATAATGATTTCTAAAAAGTCACCTCATTCAATTCTTATTTGACTTAGTCCTTTATAAGGCACGTATTTAATGTTTTCATGCATATGTAAACATTTTATATTGTAACCCTAACTTACTTATGATGAGTTTTAATGCATCTAATTCTACTTGGCTGTCATGGGAAGAGTTAGGACACACTGCTCTATTGAAGTGAAAGATATTAGTTTGTTGAGAGACACACACACCAAACCCATCATTTCTTCCCATCAAAAATGATTTCTTTCATGACAAAGGGTGGGAAGAAGATAATGTCATCTTCATCAGTCAAAACTTGATGGTATAGTATCAAGAAAAATGGATCTTAAAAAATATGCACTAGTTTTAGCAATTAAAAAACATAGTGTAAATATTGGCTATTTTTAAAAGGGAGCTGAGCTTGAGGCCATCTGTGAACATGTACCAAAAAAAACCCCACAAGTTCTCCAAATAAGTGCGATTATCTCAGCCACAAATAATCATACTGTGGGAAGTGTAAGCAGAATCTTACAGCAATAACCTGTGGAAAATCCTAGCAAAATTCCAGAGCATCAAAATTTTGCAAAGAGTCAAATGATGTGGCAGTCTCCAGATTATAAAAACTACAAATTAACCCACGGCCTTGATACCCAGGAAACATCTGGAGGAGTCAGCAAACATGAAAGATCATTCACCCTTAGAAAAGACTCTAACGATCTGATGAACCACAAGAGCGATGGCTCATGCCACATTAAATTTGCTTCTTTTTGTTGAAAGCATGTGAAGATTTTCAAGTCAGATTATCTTACATAGAACATGTTGCAATATCACCTTGGTTCTACTAAATCTAACATTTTTTATCAATGACCTGAATGAACACATTGTTATTTGTGGACAAACATGATAACTTTTGAAATAGATCAAAGAATCCAGGACAGACATAATGCCAAATGAAACGTGCATAAATTTAAGCTCTAAATTGGGTTTCAGGACAATTGTACATATATATACAATCAGAAAATCAAATCTTGAAAATAATCCTCGTGAAAATTATCGTGAGTTACAGCTTGAGCTAGAGATTGCTCTATATGTGCTCTGTAGAAATATGTGTTTACATAAGTACTGCCTAAATAATCAGAGCCTGAGAGAAGGAGCTCTGCCTTAATCAATCCCCATTCCTAAGTGGCAAATAATAAGGCCCTATCATCAAAATAAAATGAACAGCTTAGCTCTGCTGAGTCTTTAAAGAGGGCTAGGCAGCATTTTAAGTACTTTATATGCATAATCTTATTTTATCATTATGTAAACTTCATGAAATAGCCACTGTCCATTCCCATTTAACAACCTAGAAAACTGAGGCATAAAAAGAATAATGAACATGTCCCATGTAAAACAGCTGATGAGACGATAACTTCTGGCTTCAAAACATTCTTGATACAACACCCATTTTTTGTCACCGCAACATATAACCTCCCTAATATAGAGGCTAGAAAGCCAGAAACCCTGAGCCAAGTTTTTAGACAAATTATGTACACCAGCTGATAGGAACAGAAACAACTTCTTTAGTATAATTATATGTCCCCAGTAGCACACCCCTAAAAGTGGCTTCAACAAACATTAGTTAATTTCAAATGAAAATAGTCCTTGGCTAATACGTTTAAAATTTAGTTCAACAATGATCAAGCAATACTACTTCTGGACCTAAAAAATACATTTTAGAATGCCTAAATAACGTACAAAGGAAATCAACGGATCACTTTATTTGATCGTTATTGGAGTTTTCAAGAAACTGCTAAGCTTAGGGGAATTGTAGAAAGTGGACACAGATGTCAATTAATATTTTTAAAGGACAAATACTATTCATCCTTTTAAAGGTCAAATAATATTAAAGAGTGTATTTAAAAGGTCCAACAATATTTAAAAGGTGCATTTTCTGTGACAGAGGACTAACTCTCCTGTTAAGGACAAATGGAAAAACTGGAAAATATGGAAGAGAGGCCACCAATAAAATCCTCTTCGGAAGAAAAAACACCATTCCGGACCTCGGATTATGTCCATAAACAATTTTCAAATATAATATTCAACAAGCAAAAATGAGATAGCAAAGGAAAAGTAACACTAAAATTTATAAAAAAATATTTTAAAATTAATAATAGCAGATTGAAAAGGAGATTGAATATATTGTAATTATTAGACCTAAACTTTTAAATAACTGCTTGTTTTGAGTTTGAAGAAATATTTCAGCAGAAAACAAAAGTATAATATTATTTTGCAGCTTTAAAAAACCAAAAGTCTATAATTTACAAATACAAGAGCTGAAAGCTTAAAACGAGACGCGGTTCATAGTAAATT
>NW_022441387.1:0-3674 GCF_009761245.1 Sapajus apella
GTTTTTGTTTCAGAGCAAGATATTTCTCATTACAGCCTATAGTCTCATTCACTCAGGAATATCCAAATGCAGGTTTTAAAAGAAACGTGTTTCAAACTCGCTGAATCTAAACATAGACGCAGCATCTTAAGTTGAAAGAACACAAAGCAAAGAAGTTTGAAACAGACGTTTCTCAGGTGTTTTAAACGCAGTCTTCCTGCTAGTTCTCATGTGACTGTATATGTCTGGAAATATCTGTTTCCAAATTCTCCAAAGAAAGGATTTCTGAACTGCTACACACACACATCAGTTTAACACTGTAAGTTGATAGTAGAGCCTCACAACCATTCTGCTAGATAGCTTCGTTTTTGTTTCAGAGCAAGTTATTTCTCATTACGGCCTTTAGTCTCAGTCATTCTGGAATATCCAAACGCAGCTTTTAGAAGAAACGTGTTTCTAACTCGCTGAATCTGAACATAGATGCAAATACCTAAGGTTAGCGAACACAAAGCAGAGCAGTTTGAACTAGATGTTTCTCCTGTGTTTTAAACGCAGTCTTACTGCTATTTCTTAAAGGCCTATATATGTCTGGAAATATAAGTTTCCAGATTCTCCAAAGAAAAGATTTCTGAACTGCTGCACACACAGATAAGTTTAACTCTGTTAGTTGATTGTACAGCTTGAGAACCATTCTGCTAGATAGCTGCGTTTCTGTTTGAGGTCAACATATTTCCCATCACAGCCTATAGTCTCAGTCACTCTGTAATATCCAAAAGCAGCTTTTAGAAGAAACGTGTTTCTAATCCCTGAATCTGAACATACAGGCAACTTCCTAACGTGAGCAAACATAGAGCAGAACAGCTTGAACTAGACCTTTCTCCTGTGTTTTAAACGATGTCTTCCTGCTAGTTCTCATATGCCTGTATATGTCTGGAAATATCTGTTTCCAGATTCTCCAAAGAAAGGATTTCTGAACTGCTGCACACACACATCAGTTTAACTCTGTAAGTTGATTATACAGCTTAACAACCATTCTACTAGATAGCTGCGTTTTTTTTTTAGATCAAGATATTTCTCATTACAGCCTACAGTCTCATTCACTCTGGAATATCCAAACGCTGCTTTCAAAAGAAAAGTGTTTCTAACTCGCTGAATCGAAACATAGAAGCAACTTCCTAAGGTGAACGAACACAAAGCAGAGCAGTTTGTACTAGACGTCTCTCCTGTGTTTTAAATGGAGTCTTACTGCTAGTTTTTATATGCGTGTATATGGCTGGAAATATCTGTTTCCCGATTCTCCAAAGAAAAGGTTTCTGAACTGTTGCACACACACATCAGTTTAACTCTGTAAGTTGATTCTACAGCTTATCAACCATTCTGCTAGATAGCTGCGTTTTCGTTTGAGGTCAATATATTTCTCATTACAACCTATAGTCTCTTTCACTCTGGAATATCCGAACGCAGCATTTAGAAGATACGTGTTTCTAACTCGCTGAATCTAAACATACGTGCAGCATCCTAAGTTGAAAGAACACAAAGCAGAGAAGTTTGAAATACACGTTTCTCCTGTGTTTTAAACGCAGTCTTACTGGTAGTTCTTTTATGCCTGTGTATGGCTGGAAATATCTGTTTCCAGAATCTCCAAAGAAGATTGCTGAACTGCAGCACACACACGTCAGTTTAACTCTATATGTTGATTGTACAGCTTGACAACCATTCTGCCAGATAGCTGCGTTTTTCTTTTAGAGCAAGATATTTCTGATTACAGCCTACAGTCTCATTCACTATGGAATATCCAAATGCAGCTTTTACAAGAAACGTGTTTCTAACTGACTGAATCTAAACACAGATGCAACTTCCTAAGGTGAAGGAACACAAAGCAGAGCACTTTGAACTAGACGTTTCTCCAGTGTTTTAAACCCTGTCTTACTGCTAGTTCTTATATGCATTTATATGGCTGGAAATATCTGTTTCCATATTCTCCAAAGAAAAGATTTCTGAACTGCTGCACACACACTTCAGTTTAACTCTGTAAGTTGATTGTCCAGCTGGACAACCATTCTTTTAGACAGCTGCATTTTTGTTTTAGAGCAAGATATTTCTCATTACAGCCTACAGAATCAGTCACTCTGGAATATCCAAACACAGCTTATAGAAGAAACGTGTTTCCAACTCGCTGATTCTGAACATAGATGCAACTTCCTAAGTTGAACGAACACAAGGCAGAGTTGTTTGAACTAGACGTTTCTCCTGTGTTTTAAATGGAGTCTTACTGGTGGTTCTTATATGCATGTATATGGCTGGAAATATCTGTTTCTAGATTCTCCAAAGAAAAGGTTTCTGAACTGTTGCACACAAAGTCAGCTTAACTCTGTAAGTTGATTCTACAGCTTAACAACCATTCTGCTAGGCAGCTGCGTTTTTGTTTCAGAGCAAGATATTTCACATTGCAGCCTATAGTCTCTTTCACTCTGGAATATTCAAATGCAGCATTTAGAAGAAACGTGTTTCTAACTCGCTGAATCTAAACATAGATGCAACTACCTAAGGTGAACGAACCCAAATCAGAGCAGTTTGAAATGAACGTTTCTCCTGTGTTTTAAACACAGTCTTACTGCTAGTTCTTATATACCTGTATATGGCTGGATATCTGTTTCCAGATTCTCCAAAGAAAGGATTACTGAGGCGCTGCACACACACATCAGATTAACTCTGTAAGTTGATTGTACAGCTTAAGAACCATTTTGTTAGATAGCTGCACTTTTGTTTTAGACCAAGATATTTCTCATTACAGCCAATAGTCTAAGTCACTCTATAATATCCAAACGCAGCTTTTAGAAGAGACGTGTTTCTAATCCCAGAATCTGAACACAGAGGCAACTTCCTAAGGTGAACGAACATAAATCAGAGCAGTTTGAACTATATGTTTCTCCTGTCTTTTAAACGCACTCTTACTGCTAGTTCTTATAAGCCTGCATATGGCTGGAAATATCTGTTTCCAGATTCTCCAACGAAAGGATTTCTGAACTACTACACACTGACATCAGTTTAACTCTGTAAGAAGATTGTACAGCTTGACAAATATTCTGCTAAAAAGCTGCGTTTTTGTTTTAGAGCAAGATATTTCTCATTACCGCCTTTAGTCTCAGTCATTCTGGAATATCCAAACGCAGCTTTTAGAAGAAACGTGTTTCTAACTCGCTGAATCTAAACATAGATGCAACTTCCTAAGGTCAACGAACACAAAGCAAAGCAGTTTGAACTACACGTTTCTCCTGTGTTTTAAACGCAGTCTTACTGCTAGGTCTTAAATGCCTGGGTAAGGCCGGAAATATCTGTTTCCAGATTCCCCAAAGAAAAGATTTCAGAACCTCTGCACACACACATCAATTTAACTCCGTATGATTATTGTACAGCTTGAAAACCATTCTGCTAGATAGCTGCGTTTTTGTTTTAGAGCAAGATGTTTTTGTTTACGGACTGCAGGCTCTTTCACACTGGAATATCCAAACGCTTCTTTTAGAAGAAACGTGTTTCTAACTCGCTGAATCTAAACATAGATGCAACTTCCTAAGGTGAATGAACACAAAGCAGAGCAGTTTGAACTAGATATTTTTCCTGTGTTTTAAACGCAGTCTTACTGCTAGATCTTATAAGCCTGTATATGGCTAGAAATATCTGTTTCCAGATTCTCC
>NW_022441387.1:3774-5613 GCF_009761245.1 Sapajus apella
AACCATTCTGCTAGAGAGCTGCGTTTTTGTTTTAGAGCAAGGTATTTCTCATTAGGGCCTTTGGTCTCAGCCATTCTGGAATATCCAAACGCAGCTTTCAGAAGAATCGTGTTTCTAAGTCGCTGAATGTAAACATAGATGCAACTTCCTAAGGTGAACGAACACAAAGCAGAGGAGGTTGAACTAGACGTTTCTACTGTGTTTTTAACGCAGTCTTACAGCTAGGTCTTAAATGCCGGGCTAAGGCTGGAAATATCTACTTCCAGATTCCCCAAAGAAAAAGTTTCAGAACCTCTGCACACACACATCAATTTATCCCCATAAGATGATTTTACAGCTTGACAACCATTTTGCTAGATAGCTGCGTTTTTGTTTTAGAGCAAGATGTTTCTGATTATGGCCTTCAGGCTCTTTCACACTGGAATATCCAAATGCTGCTTTTAGAAGAAACGTGTTTCTAACTCGCTGAATGTAAACATAGATGCAACTTCCTAAGGTGAACGAACACAAGGCAGAGCAGTTTGAACCAGACGTTTCTCCTGTGTTTTAAACGCAGTCTAACTGCTAGGTCTTAAATGCCTGGGTAAGGCTGGAAATATCTGTTTGCAGATTCCCCAAAGAAAAGATTTCAGAACCTCCGCACACACACATCAATTTAGCTCCGTAACAAGATTGTACAGCTTGACAACCATTCTGCTAGATAGCTGCGTTTTTGTTTTAGAGCAAGATATTTCTCATTACAGCCTTTAGTCTCATTCACTCTGGAATATCCAAACGCAGATTTTAGAAGAAACGTTTTTCTAACTCGCTGAATCTGAACATAGATGCAACTTCCTAAGGTGAACGAACACAAAGCAGAGTAGGTTGAAATAGACATTTCTCCAGTGTTTTAAACGCAGTCTGACTGGTAGTTCTCATATGCCTGTATATGGCTGGAAATATCTGTTTCCAGATTCTCGAAGCAAAGGATTTCTGAACTGCTGCAAACACACATCAGTTTAACTCTGTAAGTGGATTGTACAGCTTGACAACCATTCTGCTAGATAGCTGCGTTTTTGATTTAGAGCAAGTTGTTTCTGATTATGGCCTACAGGCTCCTTCACACTGGAATATCCAAACGCTGCTTTTAGAAGAAACGTGTTTCTAACTCGCTGTATCTAAACATAATTGCAACTTCCTAAGTTGAACGAACACAAAGCAGAACAGTTAGAACTAGATGTTTCTCCTGTGTTTTAAACGCAGTCTTTCTGCTAGTTCTTATAAGCTTGTATATGGCTGGAAATATCTTTTTCCAGATTCTCCAACGAATGGATTTCTGAACTACTGCACACACACGTCAGTTTAACTCTGTAAGAAGATTGTACAGCTTGACAACCATTCTGCTAGATAGCTGTGTTTTTGTTCTAGAGCAAGATATTTCTCATTACGGCCTTTAGTCTCAGTCATTCTGGAATATCCAAACGCAGCTTTTAGAAGAAACGTGTTTCTAACTTGCTAAATCTAAACATAGATGCAACTTCCTAACGTGAACGAACACAAAGTAGAGCAGTTTGTACTAGACGTTTCTCCGGTGTTTTAAACGCACTCTTACCGCTGGGTCTTAAATGCTGGGGTAAGGCTGGTAATATCTGTTTCCAGATTCCCCAAAGAAAAGATTTCAGATCCTCTGCACACACACATCAATTTAACTCCATAAGATGATTTTACAGCTTGACAACCATTCTGCTAGATAGCTGCGTTTTTGTTTTAGAGCAAGACATTTCTCATTACAGCCTTTAGTGTCAGTCACTCTGGAATATCCAAACGCAGATTTTAGAAGAAACGTTTTTCTAACTCGCT
>NW_022441388.1:0-2509 GCF_009761245.1 Sapajus apella
CCACAGGAGAAACGTCACTTTCAAATTGATCTGCTGTGTTTGGTTCTCCTTAGGAAGTTGCAACTATGTTTAGATTCAGCGAGTGAGAAACACGTTTCTCCAAAAACCTGCGTTTGGATATTCCTGAGTGAATGGGAATATAGGGTTTAATGAGTAAAATCTGGCTCTAAAACAAAAACGGGGCTATCTAGCTGAATGATTGTCGAGGTGTATATTTAACTTACAGAGTTAAACAGATGTGTGAATATAGCAGTTCAGACACCCTTTCATTGGAGAACCTAGAAAGAGATATTTTCAGCCATATACAGGTACTTAAAATTAGCGATAATATCGCGTCTGAACCACAGGAGAAACGTCTCTTTCAAACTGCCCTGCTGTGTGTTCGTTCACCTTCCTTAGTTGCATCTATGTTTAGATTCAGCGAGTTAGAAACACGTTTCTTCTAAAAGCTGCGTTTGTATATTCCTAAGTGAATGGGAGTATAGTGTGCAAGGAGACATATCTGGCTCTTAAACAAACACTGAGCTATCTAGCCGAATGATTGTCAAGGTGTGTATTCAACTTACAGAGTTAAACAGATGTGTTACTGTAGCAGTTCAGAAACCATGTCTTTGGAGAATCTGGAAAGAGATATTTCCAGCCATATACAGGCACTTAAGAATTAGCGGTATGATCGCGTCTAAAGCACAGGAGAAATGTCTCTTTCAAACTGCTCTGCTGTGTTTTCTTTCACCTTAGGCAGCTGCATCTATGTTTAGCTTCAGTGAGTTAGAAACCCGTTTCTTCCAAAAGCTGCGTTTGGGTATTCCTGAGTGAAAGGGAGTATAGGGTGTAATGAGACATATCTGGCTCTAAAATACAAACGGAGCTATCTAGCAGAATGATTGTCAACAAGTATATCAAACATACAGAGTTAAACAGATGTGTGAATGTAGCAGTTCAGAAACACTTTCTTTTGAGAATCTAGACAGTGATATTTCCAGCCACATACAGGCACCTTAGATTTAGTGGTAATATTGCATCTAAACCACAGGAGAAACGTCTCTTACAAACTGCTCTGCTGTGTCTTCGTTCACCTTAGGTAGTGCCATCTATGTTTAGATTCAGCGAGTTAGAAACACGTTTCTTCCAAAAGCTGCGTTTGGATATTCCTGATTGAATTGTAGTATAGGGTATAAGGAGAAATATCTGGCTCTAAAACAAAATCAGAGCTTTCTAGCACAATGATTGTCAAGGTGTACGTTCAACTTACAGAGTTAAAGAGATGTGTGAATGTAGCAGTTAAGAAATTCTTTCTCTGGAGAATCTAGAAAGAGATATTTCCAGCCATATACAGGCACAGGAAAATTAGCGGTAAGCTCACAACTACACCTCAGAAGAAACGTCTCTTTCAAACTGCTCTGCGTTGTGTTCCTTCACGATAGGAAGTTGCATCTGTGTTGAGATTCTGTCAGTTAGAAAAACGTTTCTTCTAAAATCTGCGTTTGGATATTCCTGAGTGAATGGGAGTATAGGGTGTAATGAGAAATATTTGGCTATAAAACAAAAACGGAGCTATCCAGCAGAATGATTGTCAAGGTGTATATTTACCTTACAGAGGTAAAGAGAGGTGAGAATGTAGCAGTGCAGCAACCATTTCTTTGGAGAACCTAGAAAGAGGTATTTCCAGCCATATACAGGCACATAAGCATTAGCGGTAATATCACGTCTGAACGAAAGGAGAAACGTCTCTTTCAAACTGCTCTGCTGTGTGTTCGTTCACCTTTCTTAGCTGCATCTATGTTTAGGTTCGGCGAGTTAGAAACACGTTTGTTCTAAAAGCTGCGTTTGGATATTCCTGAGTGAATGGGAGTATAGGGTGTAATGAGTAACATCTGGCTGTAAAACAAAAACGGAGCTACCTAGCAGAATGATTGTCAAGGTGTATATTCAACTGACAGAGTTAAACAGGTTAGTGAATGTAGCAGTGAAGAAACCGTTTCTTTGGAGAATCTTTAAAGATATATTTCGAGCCATATAGAGGCACATAAGAATTAGTGGTAAGATCGCGTCTAATCCACAGGAGAAACGTCTCTTTCAAACTGCTCTGCTGTGTTTTCATTCAACTTAGGAAGTTGGAAGTATGTTTAGATTCAGCAAGTTAGAAAAACGTTTATTCTAAAAGCTACGGTTGGTTATTCCTGAGTGAATGGGAGGATGGGGTGTATTTAGAAATATCTGGCTCTAAAACAAACACGGAGCTATCTAGCAGAATGATTGTCAAGGTGTATATTCAACTGACAGAGTTAAACAGACGTGTGAATGTAGCAGTTGAGAAACCCTTTCTTTGGACAATCTGGAAAGAGATATTTCCAGCCATATACAGGCTCAAAAGAATTAGCGGTAAGATCGCGTCTAAACCAAAGGAGAAACGTCTTTTTCAAACTGCTCTGCTTTGTGTTCGTTCACCTTAGGAAGTTGCATCTATGTTTAGATTCAGCGAGTTAGAAACACGTTTCTTCTAAAAGCT
>NW_022441388.1:2609-5612 GCF_009761245.1 Sapajus apella
CCTGAGTGAATGGGAGTATAGGGTGTAATGAGAAATATCTGGCTCTAAAACAAAAACGGAGCTATCTAACAGAATGATTGTCAAGGCGTATATTCAACTTACAGACTTCAAGAGATGTGTGAATGTAGCAGTTCACAAACCCTTTCTTTGCAGAATCTAGAAAGAGATATTTCGAGCCATATAGAGGAACATAAGAATTAGCGGTAAGATCGCGTCAAAACCACAGGAGAAACGGCTCTTTCAAACTTCTCTGCTGGGTGTTCTTTCACCTTAGGAAGTTGCATCTATGCTTAGACTCCAAGACTTAGAATCAGGTTTCTTCTAAAAGCTGCGTTTGGATATTCCTGGGTTATTGGGAGTATAGGGTGTAATGAGAAATATCGGGCTCTAAAACAACAACGGAGCTATGTAGAAGAATGATTGTCAAGGTGTATATTAAACTTACAGAGTTAAACAATTGTGTGAATGTAGCAGTTCACTAACCCTTTCTTTGGAGAATCTGGAAAGTGATATTTCCAGCCATATACAGACTCTCAAGAATTAGCTTTAAGATCGCGTCTAAACCACGGGAGAAATGTCTCTTTCATACTGCTCTGGTATGTGTTCGTTGACCTTAGGAAGTTGCATCTATGTTTCTATTCAGCGAGTAAGAAACACGTTTGTTCTAAACGCTGCGTTTGGATATTCCTGAGTGAATGGGAGTATAGGGTGTAAAAACAAACATCTGGCTCTAAAATAAAAACGTAGCTATGTAGCAGAATGATTGTCGAGGTGTATATTCAACTTACGGAGATAAACAGATGTGTGCATATAGTAGTTCAGAAACATTTTCTTTGGAGAATCTGGAAAGAGATATTTCCAGCCATATACAGTCTCATAAGAATTAGCGGTAAGATCGCGTCTAAACATCGGGAGAAACGTCCCTTTCAGACTGCTCTGGTATGTGTTCGTTCACCTTAGGAACTTGCGTCTATGTTTAGATTCAGCGAGTAAGAAACACGTTTCTTCTAAAAGCTGCTTTTGGATATTCCTGAGTGAGTTGGAGTATAGGGTGTAATGAGAAATATCTGGCTCTAATACAAAAACGGAGCTATGTAGTACAATGAATGTCAAGGTTGTATTCAACTTACAGAGTTAAACAGATGTGTTAATGTAGCTGTTCAGAAAGCCTTTCTTTGGAGAATCTGGAAAGAGATATTTCCAGCCATATACAGCCTCATAAAGAATTAGCTTTAAGATCGCGTTTAATCACAGGAGAAAAGTCTCTTTCAAACTTTTTTTGCTTTGTGTTCGTTCACCGTAGGAAGTTGCATCTATTTTTAGATTCAGCGAGTTAGAAACACGTTTCTTCTGAAATCTGCATTTGGATATTCCTGAGTGAATGGGAGTATAGGGTGTAATGAGAAATATCTGGCTCTAAAACAAAAACGGAGCTTTGTAGCAGAATGATTGTCAATGTATATGTTCGAATTAGGGAGTTAAACAGATGTGTGATTGTAGCAGTTCAGAAAACCTTTCTTTGAAGAATCTGGAAAGAGATATTTCCAGCCATAACTCATACGAATTAGCTTAAGATCGCGTCTAAACCACATGAGAAACTTCTCTTTCAAACCGCTCTGCTATGTGTTCGTTCAGCTTAGGAAGTTGCATCTATGTTTCGAGTCAGCGAGTTAGAAACACCTTTCTTCTAAAAGCTGCGTTTCGATATTCCTGAGTGAATGGGAGTATAGGGTGTAATGAGAAATATCTGGCTCTAAAACAAAAACTGAGCTATGTAGCAGAATGATTGTCAAGGTGTATATACAACTTACAGAGATAAACAATTGTGTCAATGTAGCAGTTTAGGAACCCTTTCTTTGGAGAATCTGGAAAGAGATATTTCCAGCCATATACAGGCTCAAAAGTTTAGCGCTAAGATCGCGTCTAAACCACAAGAGAAACGTCTCTTTCAAACTGCTATGCTTTGTGTTCGTTCAACTTGGGAAGTTGCATCTATGTTTAGACTAAGCGAGTTGGAAACAAGTTTCTTCTAAAAGCTGCGTTTGGACATTCCTGAGTGAATGGGAGTATAGGGCATAGGGAGAAATATCTGGCTCTAAAACAAAAACGGAGGTATGTAGCAGAATGATAGTCAAGGTGTATATTCAACTTACAGAGTTAAACAGATGTGTGAATGTAGCAGATGAGAAGCCCTTTCTTTGGAGAATCTGGTAAAAGATACTTCAGGCCATACACAGGCTGATGAGAATTAGCGGTAAGATGGCATGTAAACCAGAGCAGAATCGTCTCTTTCAAACTGCTCTCTTATGTGTTCGTTCAACTTCGGAAGTTGCATCTATCTTTAGATTCAGCGAGTTAGAAACACGTTTCTTCTAAAAGCTGCGTTTGGATATTCCTGAGTGAATGGGAATAATGGGTGTAAGGAGAAATATCTGGCTCTAAAACAAAAGCGGAGCTATGAAGCAGAATGATTGTCAAGGTGTATATTAAACTTACAGAGGTAAACAATTGTGTGAATGTAGCAGTTCACTGACCCTTTCTTTGGAGAATCTGGAAGAGATATTTCCAGCCATATACAGACTCTCAAGAATTAGCTTTAAGATCGAATCTAAATCATACGAGAAAGGTCTCTGTCAAACTGCTACACTGTGTGTTCGTTGTCCTTAGGAAGTTGCATCTATGTTTAGATTCAGCGAGTTAGAAACACGTTTCTCCAAAAACCTGCGTTTGGATATTCCTGAGTGAATGGGAGTATAGGGTTTAATGAGAAATATCTTTCTCTAAAACAAAAACGGAGATATGTAGCAGAATGATTGTCAAGGTGTGTGTTCAACTTCCAGAGCTAAACAGATGTGTGAATGTAGCAGTTCAGAAACACTTTCTTTGGAGAATCTGGAAAGAGATAATTAAAGCCATATACAGGCTCATAAGATTTAGCGGTAAGATCGCGTCTAAACCACAGGAGAAACGTCACTTTCAAATTGATCTGCTGTGTTTGGTTCT
>NW_022441389.1:0-5609 GCF_009761245.1 Sapajus apella
AACACAGCTTTTAGAAGAAACGTGTTTCTAACCAGCTGAATCTAAAGATAGATGCAACTTCCTAAAGTGAAAGAACACACAGCAAAGAAGATTGAAACAAACGTTTCTCCTGTGGTTTAGATTCGATCTTACCGCTAATTCTTATGAGCCTGTATAGGGCTGGAAACATCTCCTTCCAAAATCTCAAATAAAGAGTTTCTAAACTGCTGCATTCACACATCTGTTTAACTCTTGAGTTGAATATACACCTTGACAATCCTTTTGCTACATAGCCCCGTTTTTGTTTTAGAGCCAGATATTTCTCATTACTTCCTATACTCCCATGGACTCAGGAATATCCAAACGTAGCATTTAAAAGAAAAGTGTTTCCAACTTGCCGAATCTAAATATAGATGCAACTCCCTAAGTTGAACTAACACACAGCAGAGAAGTTTGAAACAAACGTTTCTCCTTTGGTTCAGATTCGATCTTACCACTAATTCTTCAGAGGCTGTTTATGCCTGGAAATATATGTTTCCAGATTCTCCAAAGAAAGGGTTTCTCAACTGCTCCATTCACACATCTGTTTAACTCTGTAAGTTGAATATACACATTGACAATCATTGTGCTACAGAGGTCCGTTTTTGTTTTAGAGCCAGATGTTTCTCATTACATCCTATACTCCTATTCACTCAGGAATATCCAAACGCAGCTTTTACAAGAAACGTGTTTCTAACTCACTGAAGCTAATCATAGATGCAACTTCCTAAGGTGAACGAACACACAGCAGAGAAGACTGAAACTGACGTTTCTCCTGTGGATTAGATTCGATCTTACCGCTAATTCTTATGAGCCTGTATAGGGCTGGAAACATCTCTTTCCAAATCCTCAAAGAAAGTGTTTCTCAACTGCTCCATTCACACATCTGTTTAACTCTGTGAGTTGAATATACACCTTGACAATCGTTTTGCTTCATAGCCCGGTTTTTGTTTTAGAGCCAGATATTTCTAATTACTTCCTATATTCCCATGCATTCAGGAATATCCAAACGCAGCTTTTAGAAGAAAAGTGTTTCTAACTCGCCGAATCTAAACATGGATGCAACTTCCTAAGGTGAACGGACACAAAGCAGAGAACTTTAAAACAGACGTTTCTCCGGTGCTTTAGATGCGATCTTACCACTAATTCTTATGAGCCTGTATACGGCTCGAAATATCTCTTTCCAGATCCTCCAACGAAAGGGTTTCTGAACTGCTAGGTTCAAACATCTCTTTAACACTCTAAGTTGAATACACTCCTTGACAATTATTCTGCTATACAGCTCCGTTTTTGTTTTAGAGCGAGATATTTCTCATTACATCCTATACTCCTATTGACTTAGGAATATCCAAACGCAGCTTTAAGAAGAAACGTGTTTCTAACTCGCTGAATCTAATCGTAGATGCAATTCCCTAAGTTGAACGAACACACAGCAGAGAAGTTTGAAACAATAGTTTCTCCTTTGATTTCGATTCGATCCTACCGCTAATTCTTAAAAGGCTTTTTAGGGCTGGAAATATATGTTTCCAGATTCTCCAAAGAAAGGATTTCTCAACTGCGACATTCACACATCTGTTTAACTCTGTAAGTTCATTATACACCTTGACAATCATTCTGCTACATAGCTCCGTTTTTGTTTTAGAGCCAGATATTTCTCATTACATCCTATACTCCCATTCACTCATTAGTATCCAAACACAGTTTTAGAAGAATCGTGTTTCTAACCGGCTGAATCTAAACATAGATGCAACTTCCTAAGGTGAACGAACACACAGCAGAGAAGATAGGAACAGACATTTCTCCTGTGGTTTAGATTCGATCTTACCGCTAATTATTATGATGCTGTTTATAACTGGATATATCTCTTTCCAGATTCTCCAAAGGGTTTGTCAACTGCTATACTCACACCTCTGTTTACCTCTGTAAGTTGAATGTACACCTTGACAATCATTCTGCTACATAGCCCTGTTTTTGTTTTGGAGCCAGATATTTCTTATTATTTCCTATACTCCCATGGACTCAAGAATATACAAACGCAGCTTTTAGAAGAAAAGTGTTTCTAACTCGCTGACTCTAAACATAGTTGTAACTTCCTAAGATCAACGAACACACAGCAGAGAAGTTTAAACAGACGTTTCTCCTGTAGTTTAGACGCGATCTTTGCGCTAATTCTTATGAGCATCTATATGGCTGGTAATATCTCTTTCCAGAATCTCCAAAGAAAGGGTTTCTGAACTGCTATGTTCACAAATCTCTTTAACACTCTAAGTTGAATATACTCCTTGACAATCATTCTGCTATATAGCTCCGTTGTGGTTTTAGAGCCAGATATTTCTCATTACATGCTATACTCCCATGACTCAGGTATATCCAAACGAAACTTTTAGAAGAAACGTGTTTCTAACTCGCTCAATCTAATCATAGATGCAACTCCCTAAGTTGAACAAAAACACAGCAAAGAAGTTTGACGCAAAAGTTTCTCCTGTGGTTTAGATTCGATCTTACCGCTAATTATTATGATGCTGTTTATAAATGGAAATATCTGTTTCCAGATTCTCCAAAGTGTTTGTCAACTGCTACACTCACCCATCTGTTTACCTCTGTAGTTGAATATACACCTTGACAATCATTCTGCTAGATAGCTCCGTTTTTTTTAGAGCCAGATATTTCTCATTACATCCTATACTCGCATTCACTTATTAGTATCCAAACACAGTTTTAGAAGAAATATGTTTCTAACCGGCTGAATCTAAACATAAATGCAACTTCCTAAAGTGAACGAACACACAGCAGAAAAGATAGAAACAGAGATTTCTCCTGTGATTTAGATTTGACCTTACCGCTAATTATTATGATGCTGTTTATAACTGGAAATATCTCTTTCCAGATTCTCCAAAGAAAGGGTTCATCAACTGCTCCATTCACACATCTGTTTAACTCTGTACGTTGAATATACACCTTGATATACATTCTGCTACATTGCTCCGTTTTTTTTTAGAGCCAGATATTTCTCATTACAACCTATACTCCCTTTCACTCAGGAATATGCAAACACAGCTTTTAGAAGAAACGTGTTTCTAACCAGCTGAATCTAAACATAGATGCAACTTCCTAAGGTGAACGAACTCAGAGCAGAGAATTTTGAAACAGACCATTCTCCTGTGGTTTAGATTCCATCTTACCGCTAATTCTTATGAGCCGGTATGCGGCCGGAAATATCTCTTTCCAAACTCTCCATGGAAAGGGTTTCTCAACTGCTACATTCACACATCTGTATAAATCTGTGAGTTGAATATACACCTTTACAATCATTGTGCCACATAGCCCCGTTTTTGTTTTAGAGCCAGATATTTCTCATTACATCCTACACTCCTATTCAGTCAGGAATATCCAAACGCAGCTTTTAGAAGAAAAGTGTTTCTAACTCGCCGAATCTAAACATAGATGCAACATCCTAAGGTGAACGAACACACAGCAGAGAAGTTTAAAAGAGACGTTTCTCCTGTGGTTTAGATTCGATCTTACCGCTAATTCTTATGAGCGTGTATATGGCTGGAAAAATCTCTTTGCAGTTTCTCCAAAGAAAGGGTTTCTCAACTGCTCCATTCACACATCTGTTTAACTCTGTAAGTTGAATATACACCTTGATAAACATTCTGCTACATAGCTCCGTTTATATTTTAGAGACAGATATTTCTCATTACATCCTATACCCCCATAACTCAGGGATATCCAAAAGAAGCTTTTAGAAGAAACGTGTTTCTAACCCGCTGAATCTAAACATAGATCCAACTTCCTAAAGTGAACGAACACACAGCAGAGAAGATAGAAACAGGCATTTCTCCTGTGGTTTAGATTCGATCTTACCGCTAATGCTTAAGAGCCTGTATATGGCTATAAATATCTCTTTCCAAACTCTCCAAAGAAAGGGATTCTCAACTGCTCCATTTAAATATCTGTTTAACTCTGTAAGTCGAATATACACCTTGATAAACATTCTGCTACACAGCTCCGTTTTTGTTTTAGAGCATGATATTTTTCATTACATGCTATACTCCCATGACTCAGGGATATCCAAACTAAGCTTTTAGAAGAAACGTGTTTCTAACCCGCTGAATCTAAACATACATGCAACTTCCTAAGGTGAACGAACACACAGCAGAGAAGTTTCAAACAGACGTTAACCTGTGGTTTAGATTCGATCTTACCGCTTATTCTTAAGAGGCTGTATACGGCTCGAAATATTTCTTTTCAAACTCTCCAAAGAAATGGTTTCTCAACTGCTACATGCACACATCCTTTTAACTCTGTAAGGTGAATATACACCTTCACAATCATTCTGCTACATAGCTCCGTTTTTGTTTTAGAGCTAGGTATTTCTCATTACATCCTATACTCCCATTTTCTCAGGAATATCCAAACTCAGCTTTTAGAAGAAACGTGTTTCTAACCAGCTGAATCTAAATATAGATGCCACTTCCTAAAGTGAACGAACACTCAGCAGAGAAGATTGAAACAGACGTTTCTCCTGTGGTTTAGATTCGATCTTACCGCTAATTCTTATGAGCCTGTGTATGGCTGGAAATAACTCTTTCCAGATTCTCAAAGGAAAGAGTTTCTCAACTGCTCCATTCACAAGTCTGTTTAACTCTGTAAGTTGAATATACACCTTTACAATCTTTGTACTACATAGCCCCGTTTTTGTTTTAGAGCCAGATATTTCTCATTACTTCCTATACTCCCATGGACTCAGGAATATCCAAACGCAGCTTCTAGAAGAAAAGTGTTTCTAACTCGCCGAATCTAAACATAGATGCAACTTCCTAAGGTGAACGAACACACAGCAGAGAACTTTAAAACCGACGTTTTTCCTGTGGTTTAGACGCGATCTTACCGCTAATTCTTATGAGCCTGTATATGGCTGGAAATATCTCTTTCCAGATTCTCCAAAGAAAGGGTTTCTGAACTGCTACGTTCACACATCTCTTTAACACTCTAAGTTGAATATACTACTTGACAATCATTCTGCTATATAGCTGCGTTTTTGTTTTAGACCCCGATATTTCTCATTACATCCTATACTCCTATTGACTCAGGTATATCCAAACACAGCTTATAGAAGAAACCTGTTTCTAACTCGCTGAATCTAAACATAGATGCAACTTCCTAAGGTGAACGAACACACAGCAGAGTAGTTTTAAAGAGACGTTTCTCGTGTGGTGTAGACACGATCTTACCGCTAATTCTTATGAGCCTGTATATGGCTGGAAATTTCTATTTCCAGATTGTCCAAAGAAATGGTTTCTCCACTGCTACATTCACACATCTGTTTAACTCTGTAAGATGAACTTACATATTGACAATCTTTCTGCTACATAGACCCGTTTTAGTTATAGAGAAAGATATTTCTCATTACAGCCAATACTCCCATTGACTCAGGAATATCCAACCACAGCTTTTAGAAGAAACGTGTTTCTAACCAGGTGAATCTAAACATAGATGCAACTTCCTAAAGTTAGCGAACACCCAGCAGAGAAGATTGAAACAGACATTTCCCCTGTGCTTTAGATTCGATCTTACCGCCAATTGTT
>NW_022441390.1:0-5609 GCF_009761245.1 Sapajus apella
CCAGTTCAAATTGCTCTGCTTTGTGTTCGTTCACCTTAGGAAGTTGCATCTATGTTTAGATTCAGCGAGTTAGTAACACGTTTCTTCCAAAAGCTGCGTTTGGATATTCCATAGTGAATGAGGATGTGGAGTGTAATGAGAAATATCTTGCTCTAAAACAAAAACGAAGCTATATAGCACAATGGTTGTCAAGTTGTACAATCAACTTACAGAGTTGAACAGATGTGTGTGTGCAGAGGTTCAGAAATCTTTTCTTTGGAGAATCTGGAAAAAGATATTTCCAGCCATATACAAGCATATGAGAACTAGCAGTAAGACTGCGTTTAAAACACAGGAGAAACGTGTTGTTCCAACTGCTCTGCTTTGCTTTCGTTCACCTTAGGAAGATGCATCTATGTTTAAATTCAGCCAGTTAGAAACACTTTTCTTCTAAAAGCTGCGTTTGGATATTCCAGAGTGAGTGAGACTGTGGACTGTAATGAGAAATACGTTGATCTAAAACAAAAACGCAAGCATATAGAAGAATGGTTGTTAAGCTGTACAATCAAATTACAGAGTAAAACTGATGTGTGTGTGCAGCAGTTCAGAAATCTTTTCTTTGGAGAATCTGGAAACAGATATTTCGAGCCATATACAGGCATATAAGAACTAGCAGTAACACTCCGTTTGAAACACAGGAGAAACATCTAGTGAAAACTACACTGCTTTGTGTTCGCTCACCTTAGCAAGTTGCATCTATGTTTAGATTCAGCGAGTTAGAAACACGTTTCTTCTGAAAGCTGCGTTTCGATATTACAGAATGAATGTGACTGTAAAGTGTAATGAGAAATATCTTGCTCAAAAACAAAAAAGCAGCAATCTAGCAGAATGATTGAAAAGCTGTACAATCAATTTACAGAGTTAAACTGATGTGTGTTTGCAGCAGTTCAGAAATCCTTTGCTTCGAGAATCTGGAAACAGATATTTCCAGCCATATACAGGCATATGGGAACTAGCAGTAAGTCTGCGTTAAAAACACAGGACAAACGTCTATTTCAAAGTACTCTGCTTTGCTTTCGTTCATCTTAGGAAGTTCCATCTATGTTTAGATTCAGCCAATTAGAAACAGTTTTCTTCTAAAAGCTGCGTTTGGATATTCCAGAGTGAATGAGACTGTATGCTGTAAAAAGAAATATTGTGCTCTAAAACAGTAACGAACCTATCTGGCAGAATTGTTGTTAAGCTGTTCAATCAACTTACAGAGATAAACTGATGTGTGTCTGCAGCAGTTCAGAAATCATTTCTTTGGAGAACCTGGACGCAGATATTTAAAGCAATATACAGGAATAGAAGAAGTAGCAGTAAGACTGCATTTAAAACACAGGAGAATCGTCTAGTTCAACCTGCCCTGCTTTGTGTTCGTGCACCTTAGGTAGTTGCATCTATGTTTAGATTCAGCTAGTTAGAATCACGTTTCTTCTAAAAGCTGCGTTTGGATATTCCATAGTGAATGAGACTGTAGAATGTAATGAGAAATATCTTGCTCCAACACAAAAACGCAGCTATGTAGCAGAATGGTTGTTAAGCAGTACAATCAACTTACGTGGTTAAAATGATTTGTGTGTCCAGCAGTTCAGAAATTCTTTCTTTGGAGAATCTGGAAACAGATATTTCCAGCCATATACAGGCATATGTGAACTAGCAGTAAGACTGCGTTTAAAACACAGGAGAAACGTCTAGTTCAAACTGCTCTTCTTTGAGTTCGTTCACCTTAGGAAGTTGCATCTATGTTTAGATTAAGCGAGTTAGAAACACGTTTCTTCTAAAAGCTGTGTTTGGATATTCCAGAGTGACTTAGACTAAAGGCTGTAATGAGAAATATGTTGCTCTAAACAAAAACGCATCTATCTACCAGAATGGTTGTCAAGCTGTACAATCAACTTACAGAGTTAAACTGATGTGTGTTTGCAGCAGTTCAGAAATCCTTTGCTTGGAGAATCTGGAAACAGTTATTTCCAGCCATGTACAGGGATATCAGAACTAGCAGTAAGACTGCGTTTAAAACACAGGAGAAACATCTCTTTCAAACTGTTCTGCTTTGTGTTCGTTCACCTTAGGAAGTTGCATCTATGTTTAGATTCAGCGAGTTAGAAAAACATTTCTTCTAAAAGTTGCGTTTGGATATTACAGACTGACTGAGACTAAAGGCTGTAATGAGAAATATCTTGCTCTAAAACAAAACGCATCTCTCTAGCAAAATGGTTGTCTAATTTTACAATCAACTCTCAGAGTTAAACTGATGTGTGTGTGCAGAGGTTCAGACACCTTTTCTTTGGAGAATCTGGAACAGATATTTCCAGCCTTATACAGGCATTTAAGAACTAGCAGTAAGACTGCCTTTAAAATACAGGAGAAACGTATAGTTCCAACTGCTCTGCTTTGTGTTCCTTCACATTAGGAAGTTACATCTGTGTCTAGATTCAGCGAGTTAGTAATACGTTTCTTCCAAAAGCTGCGTTTGGATATTCCAGATTGAATAAGACTGTACAGTGTAATGAGAAATATCTTGCTCTAAAAAAAAAAACGAAGCTATCTAGCAGAATGGTTGTCAAGCTGTACAATCAACTTAGAGAGTTGAACTGATGTGTGTGTGCAGCAGTTCAGAAATCCTTTCTTTGGAGAATCAGGAAACAGATATTTCCAGCCATATACAGGCTTATGAGAGCTAGCCGTAAGACTGCGTTTAAAACACATGAGAAAGGTCTAGTGAAAACAGCTCTGCTTTGTATTTGCTCACCTTAGGAAGTTGCATCTATGTTTAGATTCAGCGAGTTAGAAACTCCTTTCTTCTAAAAGCTCCGTTTGGATATTTCAGAGTGAATGAGAATGTAGGCTGTAATGACAAATATCTTTCTCTAAAACGAAAACGCAGCTATCTAGCAGAATGGTTCTTAAGCTGTAGACTGAACTTACAGAGTTAAACTGACGCGTGTGTGCAGCAGTCCAGAAAACATTCCTTTGGAGAATCTGGAAACAGATATTTCCAGCCATATACAGGCATCAAAGAAATAGCAGTAAGACTGCTTTTAAAACACAGGAGAATCGTCTATTTCAAACTGCTCTGCGTTTTGTTCGTTCACCTTAGGAAGTTGCATCCATGTTTAGATTCCCTGAGTTAGAAACAGGTTTCTTCTAAAAGCTGCGTTTAGATATTCCAGAGTGAATGAGACTGCAGGCTGTAATGAGAAATACCTTGCTCTAAAACAAAAACCAAGCTACCTAGCAGAATGGTTGTCAAGCGGTACAATCAACTTACAGACTTAAACTGATGTGTATGTGCAGCAGTTCAGAAATCCTTTCTTTGGAGGATCTGGAATCCGATATTTCCAGCCATGTACAGGCATATAAGAAGTAGCAGTAAGACTGCGTTGAAAACACAGGAGAAACGTCTAGCTCAAACACCTCTGCTTTGTGTTCGCTCACTTTAGGAATTTGCATCTATGTTTAGATTCAGCGAGTTAGAAACACTTTTCTTCTAAAAGTTGCGATTGGATATTCCAGAGTGACTGATTCTATAGGCTGTAATGAGAAATAACCTGCTTTAAACAAAACCGCAGCTATCTAGCAGAATGGTTGTCAAGCTGTAAAATCAACTTACAGAGCTAAGCTGATGTGTGTGTGCAGCAGGTCAGAAATCTTTTCATTGGAGAATCTAGACACAGATATTTACAGCCTAATACAGGCATGTAAGAACAAGCAGTAAGACTGCATTTAAAACACAGGAGAAACGTATATTTCAAACTGCTCCGCTTTGTGTTTGTTCACCTTAGGAAGTTGCATCTGTGTTTACATTCACCGAGTTAGAAACACGTTTCTTCTAAAAGCTGCGTTTGAATATTCCTGAGTGAATGTGACTGTAGTCTGTAATAAGAAAGACCTGGCTCTAAAACAAAAACGCAGCTATCTAGCAGAATGGTTGTCCAGCTGTACAATCTTCTTACAGAGTTAAACTGAGGTGTGTGTGCAGCAGTTCAGAAATCCTTTCTTTGGAGAAACTGGGAACAGATATATAAAAAAATATACAGGAATAGAAGAACTAGCAGTAAGACTGCCTTTAAAATACAGGAGAAACGTCTACGTCAAACTGCTCTGCTTTGTGTTCGTTCACCTTAGGAAGTTGCATCTATGTTTAGATTCAGCGACTTAGAAACTCCTTTCTTATAAAAGCTGCGTTTAGATATTCCAGAGGAAATGAGACTGTAGGCTGTAATGAGAAATATCTTGCTCTAAAACAAAAACGCAGCTATCTAGCAGAATGGGTGTCTAGCTGTGCAATCAACTAACAGAATTAAACCTATGTGTGGGTACAGAGGTTCTGAAATCTTTTCTTTGGGGAATCTGGAAACAAATATTTCCAGCCTTATACAGGCATTAAAGAACTAGCAGTAAGACTCCGTTTAAAATACAGGAGGATCGTCTAGTTCAAACTGCTCTACTTTGTGTTCTTTCACCTTAGGAAGTTGCATCTATGTTTTGATTGAGCGAGTTATAAGCAAGTTTCTTCTAAAAGCTGCGTTTGCATATTCCAGATTGAATGAGACTGTAGGCTGTAATGAGAAATATCTTGCTCTAAAACAAAAACGAAGCTGTATAGCAGAATGGTTTACTAGTTGTAAAATCAACTTACAGAGATAAATTGATGTGTGTTTGCAGAGGTTCAGAAATCTTTTCCTTGGAGCGTCTGGAAGCAGATATTTCCAGCCATATACAGGCATATGAGAACTAGCAGTAAGACTGCGTTTAAAACACAGGAGAAACGTATTGTTCAAACTGCTCTGCTTTGCGTTCGTTCACCTTAGAACGTTGCATCTATGTTTAGATTCAGCCAATTAGAAACACGTTTCTTCAAAAAGCTGCATTTCAATATTCCAGAGTGAATGAGACTGTAGACTGTAATGAGAAGTATCTTGCTCTACAACAAAAACGAACCTATACAGCAGAATTGTTGTCAAGATGTAGAATCAACGTACAGAGTTAAACTGATGTGACTGTGCAGCAGTTCAGAAACCCTTTCCTTGGAGAATCTGGATTCAGATATTTCCAGCCATAAAGAGGCATATGAGAACTACCAGTAAGACTGCGTTTAAAACACAGGAGAAAGGTCTAGTTGAAACTGCTCTGCATTGAGTTCGTTCACCTTAGGAAGTTGCATCTATGTTTAGATTCAGCGAGTTAGTAACACTTTTCTTCCAAAAGCTGCGTTTAGATATTCAGAGTGAATGAGACTGGAGAGTGTTTTGAGAGAAATCTTGCTCTAAAAAAAAACGAAGCTATATAGCAGAATGGTTGTCAAGCTGTACAATCAACTTACAGAGTTGAACAGATGTGTGTGTGCAGCGGTTCAGAAACCCTTTCCTTGGAGAATCTGTAATCAGATATTTCCAGCCATAAACAGGCATATGAGAACTAGCAGTAAGACTGCGTTAAAACACAGGAGAAACGTGTTGTGCAAACTGCTCTGCTTTGCTTTCGTTCAACTTATGAAGACTCATCTATGTTTAGATTCAGCCAGTTAGAAACACTTTTCTTCTAAAAGCTGCGTTTGCATATTCCAGAGTGAATGAGACTGT
>NW_022441391.1:0-3435 GCF_009761245.1 Sapajus apella
GATGACACTAAGAGAAAAAATACTGCAAAACTATAAAAAATTATGGTGCAAGTAAAATAGCAATATTAACTTTTTGCTGTTAGTATGCCAGGGATACTTAAAATTTGTTGTCGATTGACTACCGCAGAGAACAGACTCAGATGGAAATGAGTGTGAAGGACGTTTCTTAGGGAGTGGACTTGGGCTCAGCACTTGGGGTGTGGGGAAAGGAATGAATTAGGGTTGGGCAGAGGAAGAATTGGGGCTGTGATGCATCACCACAGGGATGCAGCTGACTCCAAAGGGAGCCCTGAAGCTTGGGTAGCCCTGCAGAGTTGCTCCTTTTTGGGGAGAGGAGCTGGTGGTTTATCCCCAGTACTTGGGTAGGGATTCACTGGAGAAGAGGTAATCTCTTTCAGCGAGGTCATACCCAGCTCGGGGTATATGTCCTTGAGTCTTGAAGGGAATAGGGCAGAGAGATCTGGGCACTGCAGCATTCATGACAATTCCTCCATATTTCTGTGGCCGTTTTGTCTCATATAATTTCTCAGGGTGGCTCCTTTAGGACTCTGATGGGACTTTCTCTTTGGAGAAACTTGTAAGGTTATAAGGGAAAAAGGTTAGTAGGACAAATTGCAGCCCCAGCTGCTACTGGGGAGGCAAAGCTCTAGGCTAAACTCTCTGATTCATTCTAGAGCCCTTCACCTTAGTTCTTACAATGGTAGAAGGATGCTAACTTTGTGGGTAGCCCACAACTTCCTTCCTGTGGGGACCAAGTTCATGTTTACTTTTCTTAGGCTATGGCTATGACAATTATGGGTTTATGATTAAAATTAGATGATGGAATACTAATGTGTGCCAACCACCTTGGAGTTAAGCTGATTGCTCACTTCTCCAATGTGGAATAGCAGCTTTCCTCCTGATGACTAGGCCATGTACCTTTTCCAGGATGGCAATTATCCCTACTCTGTTTGTTGTTGTTGTTGTTGGCCCTGGACACAGGGTGCACAAAATGTTGAAGGGGCAGCTGTATTTTCTATCTGCTGGTGGGAGAATTCTCTACACCTGTGGTGCCCAGAATTGTGGAAATGGGAAGCACGCATTCCAGAAGTGGGTTACAGGGGATGATAGTAACAGGAGCCATTGTGGCTTCCATGCCTTCATTCTGAGACCCGTATATTTTTTTCTTCGGGGGATAGTGCATCAAATAATGGTCATTGACTTAGCATGCACATTGTATACTGGAGGATGGGACCCCATTGTTAATTTCTAATAATGTTTAGAAATTTTACAAATGTTTCTAAACATTACTAGAAATTAATGTCAATGCCACTCAGAGTTTGTGAACACTGCTACATATCGTCTAATGGAAGAACGCTAGGAAAAACTCCCGGAGCAGAAACATCTTAAACAGAACTTGCCATTGTGTATCACAGACTCTGCTAATGATGCAGCCTCCCAGTACAAACAATACATATGACTTGTCCTCAGCTTTTCAATCTGGGTTTGCTCTAGAGTAGAATTAGAATTTAAAACACCGTGTCAGCCAACTCAGCGAAGTTCAATTGTGAGTAGAATTTCTGCTTCTGAATTCTTATAGTTTAAATGATGGCCTGTGTATTGTAAGCTCCAGAAACCTCTTTGAAAGTGTGTGAGCAAACAAATGTTTCTCTAATAGCTGTTGAAAGAATGCAGTCTCACTAAAGGGAATTAGACTAGGGGATATAGATTCAATTTCATTCACTTTGATTTAAAGTAAAATATGGCAAGACTTTGATACATTTATGAACCCAAACTGACCAGAATCCTCAACTTAATTTTTGCTGTTGTTGCTGCTATACTCATATTTCATGAGAAGGAGACAAAGAGTAGAAACTAGTTCACACTCAAGGTTTAAGTCCCTCCAAAAATCACCTTCCAGGGATGCATGAATCCTGTGCAGATTCAATCCAGTGTTCACATCCCATATTTACAATCCCTGTGCAGAGGCAATGATGTTTAAAATAATGACTCAGAAATATTATAAAATGTAAAATGATCAAAGGAAGATTCAGTAATGTTCTGGAGACTGTGCCTATTTAGGAAAGAGAATTTGGCTATGTACTTAGAAAATCACACACACATAACTGAAGAGACTGACAAGTGTTCCAAATTCACTCAGAGTTAATGCAATAATCAATTTCCAAATCATTCTACTCACCCATGGTCTTACTCTGCTTGATTTAACCCATACCTCACTTGGTGGCATCTATGTCCTCAGTAGTTTAGGCAATTTTTTCTCAAAGCCCCATGTCATCAGCAGTGCAAGGTTAGAGGTGTCCTGGTTCACACATGTGTGTGTCTTTCCACATGTCAGACTTCTATTGAAGAAGAACTCATCCTAATTCTCTCAGCTCTTCAGAGAATTTCTAATCACAAAAGCCATGAGCTACATGGAGTTCCCAAGGAGACAGTTCTCCTTAGCACTTCCCATTCACTCCGTAGTCAGAGCCATGGGCAACACAGCCTCAATCCGTTCCACAAGTCAGTCTATATTGCATATCATACATAATAGTATATTTAACCCATATATAAATATTACAGGTTAAATATTCCACAACAAACAAGGTAGCACTTACCATCAAGAGGAGAACGAGGTAGGAGAAAGGGTAAATGAGCAAGTCCCAGTGGGAGCGAAGAAGACAAAAGGATTCCTGGTCTTGTCCATTGGTCTCCCAAGGAGGAGTCTTTGATGTGGAAGAGCCTTTAGAAGGGCATGCTAAGTGCTTATCATGGCTGACAGCAAAACTGGTTAATTAAGGCAGCTGTTTGGAGAGGCTGAAGGTCTGCCTTTATATATATACATATAGTCACAGAGTCCTCTGGTGAGAACCTACAGTGGAAGAGTGTGCTTGTTATGTCCTTACCTGGTTGGATGCAGTCTTCCCATTTTTATTTGTTTGTTAAGCAAAATATCCTTGTTGGCAAAGTCCCATATAAAATATAAAATGCAGTATTTTTCTAAGATGGAGTTTAATGAAGGGTTGCTCTATACACCCCAATTTCCTAGTTTTGAGGTATTTCTGGATTTACTTCCTCAGAGTGTCCTCTCCTAGTCCTGGGGGACTTTTCAATTTCTGCTGCTACCTGGTTGCCAAATATTACTTCCTTCTAGAATTCATTAAGAGAGTATAATCCAGCAAAAATATAAAGATTTTTGTGGGTTTGGAAAGAAAAATCATATCACACAAGGAGTCAATGGAAATCTTCTTGGCCCAGTGTAATCTCCACCCTTCCTCTTGTGGCCATTCTTCATCCAAAACGTTCTGGGCCTCTGGTGAAGTGTCTGTCCCCACAGAGTACAGTCCCTAGGTCTTAGAAGGGAGTGATTCCCTGAAGCTGATGATAATTTTTAGCTATCTCTTGGTCTCCGCTCCCTCTGTCCTGTTGAATTCTAATGAATAATATTCACATCAC
>NW_022441391.1:3535-5606 GCF_009761245.1 Sapajus apella
TTTTTTTGCTTCATTCCAGATCGGCAAGATTGTAATGATGAAAGATGACAGGGTTGCTTATGCACCTTGTATTCTTGTCTATTATAACTATAAACCTGAGTATATGTTTCCCAGAATAGTTAATCATCTAGTAGAAGAAGATAGTGTGATTTCTTGTCCTGTAAATCATGACAAAACACCTCCAGTACCTTCTCTTAATGTTTGCCATATTGTTTTTCAGGCTACAAGGAATTGGTCTCAGTGTAATTGTGTATAAATACTACCCGTTGGTCTCTCCTTACTAGTACATGCTGACTAACATTACGAGGTAATAATTGGTTATACCGTATTAGGAGAATAACAGTTTATAACAATATTACTTGCAATAAACTTCGTGCTTTCTTTTCCTATTCAGTGAAGCAAATGTTTGGCTTTATGGCTACACAGACAGTTTTTCTTTCATAGCTAAGTTTATTTTGTCATAAGGCAATCAGGTGGTACAAAAGTATTAACTACAGGAAACCAACATCTAGCAAAGAAATTTGAAGATCGTGTTCACGCTGAATAAACAAGTGCCTTTAAAAAAATTCTTCCAAATTTTGACATCAAACAGAAAAGTTGAAAAAGAAGCACCATAAAGACACATGCACCCTTTATTTAGATTCACAAATTAACATTTTCTGGGATTGGCTTTCTGTGTCTCTATGTCTCTTTTCCTCTTCACAGACACACTCATTTTCTCTCTCTTACACACACGTACATATACATGCACGCACTCACATTTTGGGAGCTCTGAACTGCTTGAAAGCAAATTGCAGACATCAAGATTATACAAAAATACTTAAGGGACTTTGTCCGAAATTAGCACATTCTTTTATATTACTACAATAACAATCACAAGACATTTGCTACTGATAATTAACATTATGTAGTACGCAGTCTAAATTTAAATGTCTCCACTTGCTCTCAAATATTCTCTATATTAGTCAGAGATCTTATATTGGATTTTTTTGTCATGTTTCTTATTTTCATCAGTCTAGAATATTGCTTCCCCTCCACCCTTTTCCCTCATCTTTTACAACTCTGACATTTTTGAAGAGTCCAGACTAAGTGTCTCATAGAATGTTTCTCAAAGTGGATTCATCTAACTGTTATGGATTAGACAAAACGTTTAGGCAACTATTATGTTTCCCATCGCATTGCATTGGGAAGTTTATAATGTCACTCTATCTCAATATTTGTGAAGCTAAGTTTCATCTCTTCGATTTAAATTCTGTACTTAATAAATATTTGATGGATAATAGACATATATGAATGTCCTTTTCCTAACATTATGTTAGTGTATAGTGTTAGGAGTAATTTCATGCCAGAATCTCATGTTACCTTGGTGGTATTTGCAAAACGGTGATTTCAAAATTCAGGCATTATTCTAGATGAGGGGCCAGTAGATTTTTCCAGTGAAGAGCTACATTCTAAGTCTTTTAGCCTTTGTGGGCCACATATAGCCTCTGTTACATATTCTATTTCTTCTTTAGCTCTGTAAAAATTATTAGCTCATGGACTGCAGGAAAATGGTCTGCAGCAGGATTTGGGCCATGAGTAGTAGTTTGTCAAAGTCCTGTTCTGTGTTATAAAGAAGACCTTTCCTTTTCCTTGTAACACCTGTGTGTGTGTGTGTGTGTGTGTGTGTGTGTGTGTGTGTGTGTGTCAGAGGGAGAGAGATTCTTTAATAACATTATTTCTTTTATAGAATTGGTCTCTTTAAACTTTTTTAAATACTCTTTGGATTTGACTTTGGTAAATAACACTGTGTGAAGATAATTTCATTTTCTTCTATGCTTTCTGATACAATAGCCACTAGCTGCATGAGACCATTCAAATTTAAACTAATTATACTGAAATTATAATTAGAAATTAAATAAATTAATAATTAGAACAAATTTAGTTTCTCAGTCACATGAGCCACACTTAAGTGTACAAGTATTCACTCAACACACGTAGCTAGTGGCTACCTATTGAACAGTACAGATGTAGGACATTTTTGCGATTTAGAAGTTGAATTGGATAGTAATAAATGCAGATTTCAAATGTA
>NW_022441392.1:0-5606 GCF_009761245.1 Sapajus apella
TGGGTGTGGCCGTGCATGTGTTCTGCGCACAGAGGTGTGGAGCGGGTACTTCCCCTGACCGTGTGGGTGTGGTCACGCGCGCGTGTTCTGTGCACAGAGGTGGAGCGGGTCTCTGGGTGGGTTGTGGGAGGGAGTTTCCTAGGCCTGAGGGAAGGTCTATGTCATGATCTCTACAGTGGTCAGTATAGCTTGCAGATGAAGCTTAGGACGTACTTTTAAAAGGGAACTAATATTTCTGTTTCCACTTGTTGCTGTAGGTGGATAATAAGGGCCGGAATTTCCTTCATGTGGCAGTTCAGAACTCTGATATTGAAAGCGTGCTGTTCCTCATCAGTGTCCACGCTAATGTGAATTCAAGAGTCCAGGATGCTTCCAAATTGACTCCCTTGCATCTTGCTGTCCAAGCAGGCTCAGAAATTATTGTCCGCAATTTGGTAAGTGACACAGAAATACTATCATATGTAATATGTTGTCAAAGCCTGTTGTAGAGCTTGTGCAGAATCTCCCCACAGGTGCTTTGCCAGGTGTGGTGAAAGGCCAGTGTGAATCTGGGGAATGAGGCCAGTGCACTCGGAAGACGGTGTGTCAAGGCTGCATGTCCTGAGTGCCCCATAGGGCTGCGTAGGCTGTAGGCGCTGGAGTGGCCGATGGAAAGCAGGATTGGGATGGCAGAGGTGGGGCGGGGGCACAGAGGCCAGTCGGGAGCACAGAGGAAGTGGACGGCCACTGCTGTTCTCCGTCAGGCATTCAACTGGGACTCTAAAGGGAGCTGTCTCTTAATTTTCAAAACCACAGCAGGGTATGAGACATGTTTTCCATTTTACAAAGGAGAAAACTTAGGCTAAGAATTTTACCCCCAAGGCTGAGCTGGTAGTGTTGGATTTTAGCCTTTTCTATTGGACTCCAAGCCTGCTTTTTCCAGTATAACATGATACCACCAGGCAAGGGAAGCGTCTCAGCAAAGATGTGGAGATTGGGAAGTGCATGTGGTGTGTTTTAAGTAGGGAAATTTGGTTGAAATTGTAGTAGAGTTGAAAGAGATGTGGTTAGAGAGGCAGGCAGCAAACAGATCGTGGGGCGTCAGGTTTCAAACCGAGAACCGTGAGCAGCCCTTATCCTTTAGGCCGCGGAGAAACCACTGTAAGTGTTTGAGCTGAGAGGACAGGGTCGAGCTGAGACCAGGCCTCCGCATCTGGCCTGCCCCTCTGAGCCCTGCCGCAGAACTGGCCACCAGGGCACCTGCGCAGCTTTTGGCACCTTGGTGTCATTGTTTCTGAAAAACGCTTTTTAGAGAAGGCTTTGTGATTTGCTGTGTGTGAGCTGAGGCAGCATTTAAAGAAGGTGTCTTGGGGGAGGGAGGGATACAGGCATGGGCGGGTTCACCAGTGAGGGGACCGAGGGCGGCGAGGCAGTGAGTGTGAACTGAGGAATAAGGAGAGGCGTTCTGATGGTGCCGGCACCACACCAGATGTGGGGGAAGCAGCCCAGGAGGCAGAGAGAGGTCCTAAAGCAGAAGGGAGTGGGCCTTGTGTTCATCGGTCTTTAGGCCTCTGTGGAGCCGAAGGAGGTCTGCGTCCCTGATCTAGGTTTCAGCCTTCCTAGGGCGTGACACGGCAGCTGGGAGGAGCCCCCAGAAACCTGGAAGCAGCAGGTCTTCCCGTGTCCATGTGCTCGTTTCTCTTTGATTCAACGCTGCATAATGCTTGACCCTGTTCCCACTGACTTTACCCACCTCTCACTCCTCCCAGCTGACCAACTGTGCAGTTAGTTATTATCCCCAACTTAGCACTAGTGACCGTGAATAGATGTCTGTAATGCATCCCATGTACGTGTCCCATATCCGCTCACATGTCCCATCCATCAGTGATCAGACGGGGTGCCCAGAGTCCTGGGACTTGGAAGCCAGGGTTCTACCCAGAGCAGCTGACCAGCGCCTAGATTTCCCCAGCGGCAGTGCCTGTACGCACAGGGGAAGCAGGGTGGCCTTACAGCTCAGGAGCAGCAAACACGGTTCTGACTACAAACTCAGGAATTTTCTGTTAACAGCAACTATTTTTTAAACTTTGTCAGAAAGAGGATGATGAACTTCAAATACTAAATGAATGTGGGGTATTATTTAAAGGCCCGTTCTGCCTTTGATTCTGTAATTCTTTGTGTCCTTTTTTTCTTTCTTTTTTGAGACATGGTGTCCCTCTGTTGCCCAGGCTGGAGTGCAGTGACCCGATCACAGCTCACTGCAGGATCAGTCAGTCCTCCCATTTCATCCTCCCGAGTAGCTGTGATTACAGGTGTCATGCCATCATGCCCAGCTAATTTTTAAATTTTTGTAGAGATGAGGTTTTCCCATGTTACGCAGGTTGGTCTTGAACCTCTGGGCTCAAGCAATCTGCCCATTTGTCTCCCAAAGTGCTGGGACTACAGGCCTGAGCCATTGCACCCAGCTGGTGTTCTTTCTTTTAAAAAACGGGCTGGACACAGTGGCTTATGCCTATAATCCCAGCACTTTGGGAGGCCAAGGTGGGAGGATCGCTTGAGGCCAGGAGTTTGACACCAGCCTCAGCGACGTAGCAAGACCCTGTCTCTACCAAACTTTTTTTTAGAAACTAGCCAGGTATAGGGTCACATGCCTGTGGTCCTGGCTACTCAGGAGGCTGAGGTGGGCAGTCATCTAAGCCCAGGAGTTGAAGGTTGCAGTGAGCTATGATGGTGCCACTGCACTGCGGCCTGGGTGACAGAGCAAGTTGCCGTCTCAAAAATAAGTAAATACATAGAAAACAACAGTGAAATAGAACATACTCATTGTGGAAAAACTCAAAGCACATAAGGATATGAATCAGACAGTGTCTCCCTTGGACTCCCAGCTCTCCCGAGTGTGGCATTTATGCTGTGAAACACCTTCCACGTGCCTGTGTGTGCATGCCTGTGTGTGCATGCTTGTGTGTACACACAACTCTGTCTTCCCCAGATGGAATTGTACCATCTTCTAATTTGCAAGGTTTTTTAAACTTACGTGTCATCAACATCTTTCCACGTTAATTGATAAATATTTATCATCTTCATTACTACATGTTCTATTGTTTGTAATTTTTACAAGCAAACCCTTTTGCCTTCAGGCCCTTCTAGTATAAGCAGCGGACACCCTTCTATAGTCCAGTCAGTATCGCTGCGGTCCTGCATTGTTTTTATATACCAAAGCCTTAGAAGTAGAGCTGCTGTGTCCTAAGGAATGGCAGTTGAACATTTGCCATGGGTTTTGCTGGGTCGTGCTTCAGCGGGAGTATGTGTGAAGCCCTCACGCTCCCAGCCCTGTCAGCAGGGCAGGCCATTAGCGTCTGTGGGTGTCAGAGGACAAGCAGCTTGGTCTCCAGAAGGGGGATCTTGATTGTGGTGGAGAGACTCTCCATGTAATGAGCTTCAACAGCTTCTTGCAGGAGCCAAAGTGAATGAATTAACCAAGCATCGCCAGACTGCCCTCCATCTCGCTGCCCAGCAGGACCTGCCTACCATCTGCTCAGTCCTCCTAGAGAATGGAGTGGACTTTGCTGCGGTGGATGAGAATGGAAACAATGGTAACTCTGTCCTTCCTCTGTGTACAGTGCTCAGTGCCTTGAACTATCCCTCCATTCTAGGGTGGGGTGCAGTGCACCCTTTGGGTCTGCTACCCCCTGGGGCAGTTGGCTTTTATAGGAGCAAAGCGGTGACAGGGAGTGCTCGGGGTAGGGCATCCAGCCTGCCACTGCCCAGGCCTTGTGGAGCCTCCCCATCTGGTTGAGAGCCCTAGAAGCCCACACTGCCTTCCTGGGAAACAGTTCAGTCTCACCTTTGGGTAACTGCTGAAGCCGAAAGCACAGCACAGAGCTGTCGTGAGATTGCGTTTTTGGTGTATCCTTGAGGGCGTTAAAGAGCAGAAAGGATGGCTCTGTGCATGGCCAGTGGCTGCTGTGGCTGGGTCTCATTGACAGGTCTGTGAGGGTGAGGAGGGGTGGAGAGTTTTCTGCCTGTGCTCCTGGGCTTGCACAGTAAGAGGATTTACTTCCCAGCTCTTCATCTTGCTGTCATGCACGGCCGGCTCAACAACATCCGGGTTCTCCTGACAGAGTGCACAGTGGACGCTGAAGCCTTTAACCTCAGGTGAGTGTGTGGGCCCCGAGCAGGCCCCTCGGCCCAGAGCTGCCGGCGCTGGTGCCTCCCATCAGCCCCAGGAGGGGCTGTAGAACTGGCCGCCAGGCATCTCACCAGCTTCCGGGTACTTTATTTTGGTACTTTTGGCACTGGTATTTTTGTTTTAATAAAAAATGCTTCTTAAAGAAAAAAAAAACAAAACTTTTGTTACGCATCCACTTAGGTTACAGTGAAATAAAAAAGAAAAAAAAGAAAAAATTTTGTGACCTGTTACGTGTTTTTAGATGTATCCACTGCCACAGAGTTGAGAAAACTCTGTTTATTTTGTGCGTGATGGCCTGGCAGGCTCCTAACTTTTCCAACTTGTTTCTTCAGAGGCCAGTCGCCGCTGCACGTTTTGGGACAGTACGGCAAGGAGAACGCAGCAGCCGTCTTCGAGCTCTTCCTGGAATGCATGCCGGAATACCCTCTAGATAAGCCGGACGCGGAGGGCAGCACGGGTACGGAGCGAGGGCTTGCGTGTCCTGCCTCACTTGCATGCCTTACTGCCTGGAAAAACCAGAGCCCAGGCACCTGTCACGGCCTCAGGGCGTTCAGCGGGCAGGGCATTTCTGTGGGGCCTGTGCTGCAGAGCCCTGCTGTGGCATTGGAGCGGCGGCTGGTCTGGAGTGCATCCAGTGCTGAAACCATGTGCACCCTCTCCAGACAGCCCTGCCGACCTGCCTTCATTTCCCTTGTTTGCCTTTTGTCCAGTCAAATAGCGCCCTACCCGAGCTCCCAAATTCTAGCAAAGGCACCTCACAGAATCTTCGGAAGGAAGACATGTACTACGGTATGTGTTGACATGCTTGAGAAAGTGGCAGGTTGCACCTAGATCCACAGGAACCGCCTTAGGGAGAGGGCCGCAGGCCTCTCGGCTTGCTCTGGGCGCCCGCGGTCACTGTGTCCATCCGCGTGGCTCTCCTGGCTTTTCTGACATACTCTTTCATACATGTTCTGGCTCCGTGCTCTTGACAGCCCCACAAGGAAAGCCGGGCACGTAGTTCTATCCCCATTTTTCAGGTAGGGAAAAGTAACCCAGTAAAACAAAACCAGCTCTCTGATCCCAGAGCCCCCTGCGCGGCTGTGCGGCTGCTGCATTCCCTGCACTCACCCTGTTCTGGAGAGAGCGCCTCCGTGGTCGTGGCAGGAATGGAGTCACCGTGGGTTGTCCGAACCTTAATGCGGGACCACATGTTATCAGCACTTTATCTTCGTCTTGAGAGGAGTTCCTGGCCTTGCTAAGTGAACATTGTTTTTTAAGCTGGCACTGGTGGGTCTGAGCTTCAGAGCAGTCAGCCCTGGGAGTGAGCTGCTCAACCCAGCACCTACTCAGTGGGCACCTTGCCCAGGAGCACGCCAGCAGGCTGGCAGGGAGGGTTCATGTCTAGGCCTCCTGGGGCAGGTCACGGGCTGGAGGGGAGGGTCGTGTCTAGGCCTCCGGG
>NW_022441393.1:0-5600 GCF_009761245.1 Sapajus apella
ATATCCAAACGCAGCTTTTAGAAGAAACGTGTTTCTAACTCGCTGAAACTAAACATAGATGCAACTTCCGAAGGTGAACGAACACATAAGAGAGCAGCTTGAGTGGTTTAGACGCTATCTTACCACTAGTTCTTAGAAGCCTGTATATGGCTGGAAATATCTCTTTCCAGATTCTCCAAAGAAAGGGTTATTCAACTGCTACCTTCACACAATTGTTTACCTCTGTAAGTTTAATATACACGTTCACAATCATTCTGCTACATAGCTCCCTTTTTGTTTTAGAGCCAGATATTTCTCCTTACACTGCATACTCACTTACACTCAAGAATATCGACACGCAGCTTTTAGAGGAAACGTGTTTCTAACTCGCTGAATCTAAATATAGATGCAACTTCGTAAGGTGAACGAACACAGAGCAGAGCAGTTTGAAAGAGACGTTTGTCCTGTGACTTAGACATGATCTTACAGCTAATTCTCATGAGCCTGTATATGGTTGTAAATATCTCTTTCCTGATTCTCCAAGGAAAGGGTTTCTGGACTGCTCCATTCACACATCTGTCTAACTCTGTAAGCTGAATTCACAAATTGACAATCATTCTTCTACATAGCTCCGTTTTTGTTTTAGAGCCAGATATTTCTCATTACACCCTATACTCACAATAACCCAGGAATATCCAAACGCAGCTTTTAGAAGAAACCTGTTTCTAACTCGCTGAATCTAAACATAGATGCAGCTTCCTAAGATCAATGAACACACAGTGGAGTAGTTTGAAAGAGACGTTTCTCGTATGATTTATATGCGATCTGAAAGCTAATTGTTAAGAGTCTGTATATGGCTGGAAATATCTCTTTCCACATTCTCCAAAGATACGGTTAGTGAACTGCTACAATCACACAATTGTTTAACTCTGTAAGTTGAATATACTCCTACACAATCATTCTGCCACATAGCTCGGTTTTTGTTTTAGAGGCAGATATTTCTCATTACACACATTGTTCCCATTCACTCAGGAATATAAAAACGCAGCTTTTAGAAGAAACGTGTTTCCAACTCGCTGAATCTAAACATAGATGCAACTTTCGAAGGTGAACTAACACATAAGAGAGCAGTTTGAAAGAGATGATTCTCCTGTGGTTAAGACGAGATCTTACCGCTAAGTATTAGGATCCTGCATATGGCTGGAAATATCTCTTTCCAGATTCTCCAAAGAAAGTGTTTCTGAACTGCTGCATTCACAGATCTGTTTAAGTCTATATGTTGAATATACACCTTGACAATCATTCTGCTACATAGCTCCGTTTTTGTTTTAGAACCAGATATTTATCATTACAAACTATACTCCCATTCACTCAGAAATATCCAAACGCAGATTTTGGAAGAAACGTGTTTCTAACTCGCTGAATCTAAACATAGATGCAACTTCCTAACATGAGCGAACACAGAGCAGAGCAGTTTGAAAGAGACGTTTCTCCTGTGGTTTAGACGCGATCTTACCGCTAATTCGTATGAGCCTCTTTATTGCTGGAATTATCTCTTTCCACATTCTCCAAAGAAAGTGTTTCTGAACCGCTACTTTCACACATCAGTTTACCTCTGTAAGTTGATCTTACCCCTTGACAATCATTCTGCTACTTAGCTCCGTTTTTGTTTTAGATCCAGATATTTCTCATTAAACCCTATACTCCCATTCACTCAGGAATAACCAAACGCAGGATTTTGGAGAAACGTGTTTCTACCTCGCTGAATCTAAACCTAGATGCAACTTCCTAAGGTGAACGAACACAGTGGAGCAGTTTGAAAGAGACGTTTCTCGTATGATTTAGATGCGATATTAAAGCTAATGATTAAGAGTCTGTATATGGCTGGAAATATCTCTTTCCGGATTCTCCAAAGAAAGGGTTAGTGAACTGCCACATTCACACAATGCTTTAACTCTGTAAGTTTAATATACACCTGAAAATCACGCTGCTACATAGCTCCGCTTTTGTTTTAGAGGCAGATATTTCTCATTACACCCATTATTCCCATTCACTCAGGAATATCCAAACGCAGCTTTTAGAAGAAACGTGTTTCTAACTCGCAGAATCTAAACATAGATGCAACTTCCTAAGGTCAACGAACACACAGTAGAGCAGTTTGAAAGAGACGTTTCTCCTGTGGTTTAGACACGATCTTACCGCTAATTCTTATGACCTTGTTTATGGCTGGATATATCTCTTTCCAGATTCTCCAAAGACGCAGTTTCTGAACTGCTACTTTCAACCCAACTGTTTAACTCTATATGTTGAATATACACCTTGACAATCATTCAGCTACATAGCTCCGTTGTTGTTTTAGAGCCAGATATTTCTCATTACACCCTATACTACCATACCCTCAGGAATATCCAAACGCCGCTATTTGGAGAAACGTGTTTCTAATTCGCTGAATCTAAACATAGATGCAACCTCCGAAGGTGAACGAACGCACGGCGGAGTAGTTTGAAGGAGACATTTCTCCTGTGATTTAGATGCGATATTAAAGCTAATGCTTAGGAGCCTGTATATGGCAGGAAATATCCCTTTCCAGATTCTCCAAAGAAAGGGTTAGTGAACTTCTACATCCACACAATTGTTTAACTCTGTAAGTTTAATATACACCTTGACAATCATTGTGCTACATAGCTCCTTTGTTGTTTTAGAGCCCGATATTTCTCATTACACCCTATACTCCAATTCACTTAGAATTATCGACACGCAGCTTTTAGAAGAAACGTGTTTCTAACTCGCTGAATCAAAACATAGATGCACCTTCCTAAGGACAACGAACACACAGCAGATCAGTTTGAAAGAGTCGCTTCTCCTGTGATTTAGATGCGATCTTACCGCTAATTCTTATGAGCCTGTTTATGGCTGGAAATATCTGTTTCCAGATTCTCCAAAGAAAGGGTTTCTGAACTGCTACATTGACACAACTGTTTAACTCTATATGTTGAAGATACACCTTGACAATCATTCTACTACAAAGCTCCGTTTTTGTTTTAGAGCCAGATATTTCTCATTACACCCATTAGTCCCATTCACTCAGGAATATCCAAACGCAGATTTTAGAATAAACGTGTTTCTAAGTCGCTGAATCTAAACATAGATGCAACTTCCTAAATTGAAGGAACACAGAGCAGAGCAGTTTGAAAGAGACGTTTCTCCTGTGGTTTAGACGCGATCTTAAACCTAATTTTTAGGAACCTGTATATGGCTGGAAATATCTCTATCCAGATTCTCCAAGGAAAGGGTTTCTGAACTGCGACATTAACACAACTTTCTAACACTGTAAGTTGAATACACAGCTTGACAATCATTCTGCTACATAGCTCCGTTTTTGTTTTAGAGCCCGATATTTCTCATTAAACCCTATACTCAAATTCACTCAGGAATATCCAAATTCCGCTATTTGGAGAAACGTGTTTGTAACTCGCTGAATCTAAACATAGATGCAACTTCCGAAGGTGAACGAACACACAGCAGAGCAGTTTCAAAGAGACGTTTCTAATGTGATTTAGAGGCGATCATATAGCTAATTCTTAAGAGTCTGTATATTGCTGGAAATACCGCTTTCCAGATTCTCCAAAGAAAGGGTTATTCAACTGCTACATTCACACAATTGTTTAAATCTGTAAGTCTAATATACACCTTGACAATCATTCTGCTACATAGCTCCTTTTTTGTTTTAGAGACAGATATTTCGCATTACACCCTATACTCCCATTCACTAAGGAATACACAAACGCAGATTTTAGAAGAAACGTGTTTCTAACTCGCTGAATCTAAACATAGATGCAACTTCCTAATGTGAACGAAACACAGCAGAGCAGTTTGAAAGAGACGTTTCTCCAGTGGTTTACACGCGATGTTATCGCTAATTCCTATGAGCCTGTTAATGGCTGGAAATATTTCTTTCCAGATTCTCCGAAGAAAGTTTTTCTGATCCGCTACATTCACACATCTGTTAACCTCTGTAAGTTGAACATACACCTTGACAATCATTCTGCTACATAGCTACGTTTTTGTTTTAGAGCCAGATTTTTCTCATTAAACCCTATACTCCCATTCACTCAGGAATATCCAAGCGCAGCTTTTTGGAGAAACGTGTTTCTAACTCGCAGAATCTAAACATAGATGCAACTTCCTAAGGTGAACGAACACACAGTGGAGCAGTTTGAAAGAGGCGATTGTCGTATGATTTAGATGCGATCTTAAAGCTAATTCTTAAGAGTCTGTATATGGCTGGAAATATCTCTTTCCAGATTCTCCAAAGAAAGGGTTAGTAAACTGCTACATTCACACAATGGTTGAACTGTGTAAGTTTAATATACACCTTGACAATTATTCTGCTACATAGCTCCGCTTTTGTTTTAGAGCCAGATATTTCTCATTACACCCATTATTCCAATTCACTAAGGAATATCCAAACGCAGCTTTTAGAAGAAACGTGTTTGTGACTCGCTGAACCTAAACATACATGCAACTTCCGAAGGTGAACGAACACATAAGAGAGCAGCTTGAAAGACACGATTCTCCTGTGGTTTAGAAGAGATCTTACCGCTAATTCTTAGGAACCTGTATATGGCTGGAAATATCTCTTTGCAGATTCTCCAAAGAAAGGTTTTCTGAACTGCTACAATTACATATCTGTTTACGTCTCTAAGTTGAATATACCCGTTGACAATCATTCTGCTACATAGCTCCGCTTTTGTTTTAGAGCCAGATATTTCTCATTAAACCCTATACTCCCATTCACTCATGAATATCCAAACACCGCTATTTGGAGAAACGAGTTTCTAACTCGCTGAATCTAAACATGGATGCAACTACCTAAGGTGAATGAACACACAGTGGAGCAGTTTGAAAGAGACGTTTCTCGTATGATTTAGATGTGATCTAAAAGCTAATTCTTAAGAGTCTGTATATGGCTGAAAATAACTCTATTCAGATTCTCCAAAGAAAGGGTTAGTGATCTGCTACATTCACACAATGGTTTAACACTGTAAGTTGAACATACACCTTGACAATCATTCTGCTACATAGCTCCGTTTTTGTTTTAGAGCCAGATATTTCTCATTAAACCTTGTACTCCCATTCACTCAGGAATATCCAAACGCAGCTTTTTGGAGAAACGTGTTTCTAACTCCCTGAATCTAAACATAGATGCAACTTCAGAAGGTGAACGATCACACAGCGGAGCAGTTTGAAAGAGACGTTTCTCCTGTGATTTAGATGCTATCTTAAATCTAATTCTTAGGAGCCTGTGTATGGCTGGAAATATCTCTTTCCAGATTCTCCAAGGGAAGGGTTAGTGAAATGCTACATTCACACAATTGTTTAACTCTCTATGTCTAATATACACCTTGACAATCATTCTGCTACATAGCTCCGTTGTTGTTTTAGAGCCTGATATTTCTCATTACACCGTATACTCCCATTCACTCAAGAATAACGACACGCAGCTTTTAGAAGAAACGTGTTTCTAACTCGATGAATCGAAACATAGATGCAACTTCCTAAGTTCAACGAACACACAGCAGAGCAGTTTGAAAGAGACGTTTCTCCTGTGGTTTAGACGC
>NW_022441394.1:0-5598 GCF_009761245.1 Sapajus apella
TTCTTTGTAAATTCTGGATATCAGCCCTTTGTCAGATGGGTAAACTGTAAAATTTTTTTCACATTCTGTTGGTTGCTGATTCACTCTAATGACTGTTTCTTTTGCCATGCAGAAGCTGTGGAGTTTAATTAGGTCCCATTTATCTATTTTGGCTTTTGTTGTCAATGCTTTTGTTGTTTTGGTCATGAAGTTTTTGCCTACGCCTATGTCCTGAATGGTTTTGCCTAGATTTTCTTCTAGGGTTTTTATGGTGTTAGGTCTTATGTTTAAGTCTTTAATCCATCTGGAGTTAATTTTAGTGTAAGGTGTCAGGAAGGGGTCCAGTTTCTGCTTTCTGTACATGGCTAGCCAGTTTTTCCAACACCATTTATTAAACAGGGTGTCTTTCCCCATTGTTTTTGTCTGGTTTGTCAAAGATTGGATGGTTGTAGATATGTTGCATTGTCTCCGAGACCTCTGTTCTGTTCCATTGGTCTATATCTCTGTTTTGGTACCAGTACCATGCTGTTTTGATTACTGTAGCCTTGTAGTATAGTTTGAAGTCCAGTAGCGTGATGCCTCCCGCTTAGTTCTTTTTGCTTAGAATTGACTTGGCTATCCAGGCTCTCTTTTGGTTCCATATGAAGTTTAAGGTGTTTTTTCCCAGTTCTGTGAAGAAGGTCATTGGTAGCTTGATGGGGATAGCATTGAATCTGTAAATTACTTTGGGCAGTATGGCCATTTTCATGATATTGATTCTTCCTACCCACGAACATGGAATGTTTCTCCATCTGTTTATGTCCTCTCTTATTTTGTTGAGCAGTAGCTTGTAGTTCTTCTTGAAGAGGTCCTTGACGTTCCTTGTTAGTTTTATTCCTAGGTATTTTATTCTCTTTGTGGCAATTGTGAATGGCAGTTAGTTCTTGATTTGGCTCTCTTTAAGTCTGTTATTGGTGTATAGGAATGCTTGTGATTTTTGCACATTGATTTTGTATCCTGAGACTTGGCTGAAGTTGCTTATCAGTTTCAGGAGGTTTTGGGCTGAGACGATGGGGTCTTCTAGATATACAATCATGTTGCCTGCAAATAGAGACAATTTGACTTCCTCCTTTCCTATTTGAATGCCCTTTATTTCTTTTTCTTGCCTGATTGCTCTGGCTAGAACTTCCCGTACTATATTGAATAGGAGTGGTGAGAGAGGGCAACCTTGTCTGGTGCCAGATTTCAAGGGGAATGCTTCCAGTTTTTCCCCATTCAGTATGATATTGGCTGATGGTTTGTCATAAATAGCTTTTATTATTTTGAGATACATTCCGTCAATACCTAGCTTATTGAGGGTTTTCAGCATAAAGGGCTGTTGAATTTTGTCAAAGGCCTTCTCTGCATCAATTGAGATAATCATGTGGTTTTTGTCTTTGGTTCTGTTTATGTGGTGAATTACATTTATAGACTTGCGTATGTTGAACCAGCCTTGCATCCCCGGGATGAAGCCTACTTGATCATGGTGGATAAGCTTTTTGATGTGCTGTTGCAATCTGCTTGCCAGTATTTTATTGAAGATTTTTGCATCTACGTTCATCATGGATATTGGCCTGAAGTTTTCTTTTCTTGTTGAGTCTCTGCCACGTTTGGGTTTTGGAATCAGGATGATGTTGGTGTCATAAAATGATTTGGGAAGAATTCCCTCTTTTTGTATTGTTTGGAATAGTTTCAGAAGGAATGGTACCAGCTCCTCTTTGTATGTCTGGTAGAATTCGGCTGTGAACCCGTCTGGACCTGGGCTTTTTTTGGGTGGTAAGCTCTTAATTGCTGCCTCAACTTCCGACCTTGTTATGGGTCTGTTCAGGTTTCGGCTTCTTCCTGGTTTAGGCTTGGCAGGAGGCAAGTGTCCAGGAATTTATCCATTTCTTCCAGGTTTACTACTTTATGCACATAGAGTTGTTCGTAATAATCTCTGATGATGGTTTGAATTTCTGTGGAATCTGTGGTGATGTCCCCTTTATCGTTTTTTATTGCATGAATTTGGTTATTCTCTCTTTTCTTTTTTATTAATCTGGCTAGTGGTCTGTCTATTTTGTTGATCTTTTCAAAAAACCAGCTTCTAGATTTGTTGATTTTTTGAAGGGATTCTGTGTCTCTATCTCCTTCAGTTCTGCTCTGATCTTAGCTATTTCTTGTCTTCTGCTGGTTTTTGAGGTTTTTTGATCTTGCTCCTCTAGCTCTTTCAATTTTGACGATAGGGTGTCAATTTTTGATCTCTCCTTGCTTCTCATGTGGGTACTTATTGCTATACATTTTTCTCTAGAGACTGCTTTAAATGTGTCCCAGAGATTCTGGTATATTGTGGCTTCATTCTCATTGGTTTCAAAGAAAGTCTTTATTTCTGTCTTCATTTCACTGTTTATCCAGTCAACATTCAAGAGCAAGTTGTTCAGTTTCCATGAAGCTGTGCAGTTCTGGGTTAGTTTTTGAATTCTGAGTTCTAACTTGATTGCATTGTGGTCTGAGAGACTGTTTGTTACGATTTCCATTCTTTTGCATTGGCTGAGGAGTGATTTACTCCCAGTTATGTGGTCAATTTTAGGGTAGGTGTGATGTGGTGCTGAGAAGAATGTATATTCTGTGGATTTGGGGTGGAGAGTTCTGTAAATGTCTATTAGGTTTGCTTGGTCCAGGTCTGAGTTCAAGTCCTGGATATCCTTGTTAATTTTCTGTCTGGTTGATCTGTCTAATATTGACAATGGGGTGTTAAAGTCTCCCATTATAATTGTGTGGGAGTCTAATTCTCTTTGTAAGTGAGTAAGTCTGGGTGCTCCTGTATTGGGTGCGTATATATTTAGGATCGTTAGCTCTTCTTGTTGCATTAATCCTTTTATCATTATGTAATGTCCTTCTTTGTCTCTTTTGATCTTTGTTGCTTTAATGTCTAATTTATCAGAGATGAGAATTGCAACTCCTGCTTTTTTTTGCTCCCCATTTGCTTGGTAAATCTTCCTCCATCCCTTTATTTTGAGCCTTTGTGTATCCTAGCAGGTGAGCTGGGTTTCCTGGATACAGCACACCGGTGGGTTTTGGATTTTTAACCAATTTGCCAGTCTGTGTCTTTCGATTGGGGCATTTAGCCCATTTACATTTAGGGTTAATATTGTTATGTGTGAATTTGATACTGCCATTTTGGTGCTAGCTGGCTGTTTTGCCCATTAGTTGATGCAGATTCTTCATTGTATTGATTCTCTTTACCATTTGGCATGTTTTTGGAGTGGCTGTTACTGGTTGTTCCTTTATATGTGTAGAGCCTCTTTCAGAAGCTCTTGTAAAGCAGACCTGGTGGTGACGAAATCTCTGAGTACTTGCATGTTCCCAAAGGATTTTATTTTTCCTTCACTTATGAAGCTTAGTTTGGCTGGATAGGAGATTCTGGGTTGAAAGTTCTTTTCTTTAAGGATGTTGAATATTGGCCCCCACTCTCTTCTGGCTTGTAGGGTTTCTGCTGAGAGATCTGCTGTGAGCCTGATGGGCTTCCCTTTGTGGGTAACCCGACCTTTCTCTCTGGCTGCCCTTAGTATTTTCTCCTTCATTTCAACCCTGGTGAATCTGACGATTATGTGCCTCGGGGTTGCTCTTCTTGAGGAATATCTTTGTGGTGTTCTTTATATTTCTGGGACTTGAATATTGACCTGCCTTGCTAGGTTGAGAAAGTTTTCCTGGATAATATCCTGAAGAGTATTTTCCAGCTTGAATTCATTCTCTTCGTCGCATTCAGGTACACCTATCAAACATAGATTAGGTCTTTTCACATAGTCCCACATTTCTTGGAGACTTTGTTCATTCCTTTTTACCCTTTTTTCTCTATTCTTGCCTTCCCATTTATTTCATTGAGTTGATCTTCGACCTCTGATATCCTTTCTTCTGCTTGGTCAATTCCACTGTTGATACTTGTGCATGCTTCCCAAAGTTCTCGTATTGTGTTTTTCAGCTCCATCAATTCACTTATATTCCTTTCTATTTTGTCCATTCTCATTAGTATTTCGTCAAATCTTTTTTCAAGGTTCTTAGTTTCTTTGCATTGGGTTAGAACATGTTCTTTTAGTTCACAGAATTTTCTTACTACCCACCTTCTGAAGTCTGATTCTGTCATTTCATCACACTCGTTCTCCATCCAACCTTGTTCCCTTACTGGTGAGGAGTAGTGATCCCTTGTAGGAGGAGAGGTGTTCTGGTTTCGGTTGTTTTCATCCTTTTTGCGCTGCTTTCCATCTTTATGGATTTATCCACCTGCCGTCTTTGTAGTTGCTGGCTTTCAGATTTGGTCTCTGAGTGGACGTTCTGTTTGTTGATGATGAGGTTATTTCTGTTTCTTAGTCTTCATTCTAACAGTCTGGCCCCTCTGCTGTAGGACTGCTGAGGTCCACTCCAGGCCCTGCTTGCCTGGGGATCACCTCCAGAAGCTGCAGAACAGTAACAGTTGCTACCAGTTTTCTTCTTCTGTTATCTTTGTCCCAGAAGAATACCTGCAAAATATCAGTCTGATCTCTCCTTTATGAGGTGGCTCTTTGGATATACAGGGGTCAGGGAGCTGCTTGAGAAGACAGTCTGTTCTTTATAGGAGTTCAAATGCTGAGCCATGAGCTCCATTGTTCATTCAGAGCTGCTGGGCAGGTACGTTTAGGTCTGCTGCAGCAGAACTCATAAACTGCTTTTCGTTCCCAGGTGCTCTGTCCCAGGGATTTAGGGCTTTATGAGTTTCTGCTATGCTGCTGCCTTCTTTTTTTTTTCCTTCAGAGCTGCCCTGCCCAGCAAGGAGGCAGCCTAGTCACTGTCAGCCTGTAGAGGCTTTGCTGAGCTGCTGTGGGCTTTGCCCAGCTGCCGAGTGAACTTCCCTGCAGTCCTGTTCATATGGGTGTAGTTAGAACTGCCTCAGCAATGGTGGCCCACCTCTGTATTGGCGGACTCTCTCTGTAATGGTGGTTTGCCTCAGCAATGGCTGGTTGCCTTGGCAATGGCAGGCTGCCTCAGCAATGGTGGGTTGCCTTGGCAATGGCAGGCTGCCTCAGCATTGGCTGACTACCTCCATAGTGTTGGAGTGCCTCGGTAATGGCAGACGCCCCTCCCCAACAGAGCTGGACCGTCCTGGGTTCAGCTGCACTTGCTGTGAAACTCTCAATCCAGACAGTGTCTGATTGCTGTTCTTTTGTGGGGGTGGGACCAGCTGAGCCTGATCGCCTGGCTCCCTGCCTCAGAGCCTTTTTTTTTTTTTTTTTAAGTTGGTGTTCCAGTGCTGGGCTGGGATCTGTGTGTTTTCCCCTGTGGTGACTCACTGAGCTGGCTTAAACAGGAGATCTGAGATTTGTGGCGCTTTTTTTTTTGCCCTGGAATCTACTGTCCTGGTTCCCCATTCAGTCCCCTTTTTAAACAGATGAATGGGCAACTTCCCGTGGCTCCAATCGCCAGCCAAAAGGGCACCTGGCCCAGTGTATTTTGTATGGAGAACCACTGCACTGGGGCGCTGACAAAGCAGCCACACAGGGCAAAGCAGCCATACCAGCCGACACAGCCATGCTGGCTGAAACAACCGTGCTGGCGACCCATGGGGCTCCTCCGCCTGGGAATTTCCTAGTA
>NW_022441395.1:0-5595 GCF_009761245.1 Sapajus apella
CAGCCTGGACCTCCTGGGCCACCACAACTGGCTGATTTTCCAAAACTTTTTTGAGACAGGGTCTCACTGGGTTGCCCAGGCTGATCTAAAGCTCCTGGCCTGAATGAAGTGGTCCTGTCTACCAGGCCTCCCTAAGTGCTGGAATTATAGGCATGAGCTGCCAAGTCTGGCCAAGAATTCTTAAAAGGAACCATTCCACATAGAAGACAAAACAATCCTAAGCCTAAACATATGTAACAATATAGCTGCGTAATACCCAAGAAAAAAATGATAGGGTGTATAATTCTCCTTCTAAGAGAAATTTCAGATCTACAACCATCTCTTAGAAGCTGAAAGGCTAAGCAAAGAAAAATATGAGTAATGATTCTGAAGATTTGAACTACAGAGAAATAAACCAGAGCCAAGTACACGTAAGAGCTCTGCATCTGAGACAGTCCTTCTAGGCTCACAGGAGACACCGACATCAGCTGAACACACCCTGGACTACCGAATCAACCCATCTGCCTCCCTCGCACACTCTGACCATGAAGGGGGATTTGGGGGCTGGGGAGAAAGCTGCCAAGTATGACAAAGACTCATTTACAAGTTCTCACCTTCATAACAGGACTCCCCACAGTAACAGTGAGAGTGACACCAAATGCTGGCTAGACCGGACTTCACCTTTTAACACCACTTCACACGGAGGTCCAAATGGCACAAATATTTTCCAGATCCTAACAGAGAGAGAAATCCAAATTGAAGGTCCTTGTATCTAATTATTTTGGCAAGTATTTTCTACATATTTCCTTCGTCCAAAAGACTGAGCTAGATGCTTAGGATATGAATGATATTCCCACCTTTAGAGCTTATGCTCCAAAGAATACAGACAAGGAGAGAGACGATCACAATGCCACGTGCACAGGGGGTGTGAGCAGCCATGGTGCTGCCAGAACGCTGTTTATAAGAAGTCTGGGAAGAATGGAGGAAAGTGTCCCAGAAGGAGCCAGCCCAGGGAAGCTGAGGACAAGCAGTCCAGGCACAGGCACTCACACTGGTGCGGGTAGGACTCCTCTTCTGTAAGGTCCTAAGAGCAGGCTGAGCACATAAGAGAGTTCTGTAACCCAGGCAGGGGGAGAAGCCACGTGTGTCTCAGAGCAGAGTGTGCTTCAAGCGAGGGTAATACACGCAAGCTCAACACCTTGACAAGGGAGCTCTGGCTCTAAGTTGATATTCATTTATGGTTTGAGGGCCCAGAATTCATGGGCCTGGAGAAGAAATGAAGAAATATATCTTAACAGCTGACAAAGTCAACTAGTCGTTTCTGGGAGAAAAAGAAAAGGCGAATGAGAAACATCAATACACCGTGCGGTGGGGACAAAAGCCAGGCTCATCGCTGAGGTCCCGCAGCCCCACGCCACCCCGCCTGTGATGACAACTCTGGCCACCCCTCCCTTGTCACTCTCAGTGGGGATCTTCTCTTCTGCCCCCCACTTCCAAAGACAACACTGCTCCATTCACACGCTCATGGGCACCCCTAAAAAGTCTTCACAGCCCACCTTTCACCTCAACCCTTTCCTTCAATCACCTGCTTTTCATCTAAGCTGAGGATCTGAAAGTAGAGGGGAAAAGCCAGGAAAGGGGAGGTGGGAGGGGGCAACCTGATTTCACCAGGTAAACAAGGGCCGCCAAGAGGCACGTGGGAAGACAAACCTCTCCACCAATGCTGGTTTGCAAGTAGTGGTCACAAAACTGGGACATTGAAACACAGCAGCTGCTGACCCTCTTCCCTTCCCCACTCCCTGCCATTCAAATGGTCGTTGTAACCAGGAAAGATGTGGAGTCTGGAATTACAGCAGCTACAATTGAGCATGTGAGAGACTCTTGCCTTCAGAGTTCATGCTAAAACTGCATTTCCAGGTATTTCAAAAGCTTATGTAAGGCAACTGTCAGATAAATTAGTAAAAAAGACTCCCCTTACCAAGTGAAGGCAGAGCCCCAAGATTGACTTGTTTCTCTCCTTCTTTCTTTTGATAAATGACAATAAGTTGCACTCAGTCCCATTTTACAAAATGAACAAGTAGAGGGACCAGGATCTCTGAGCTTTCAGTGATTGTAATAATAGTGCTACAAACAAATTTGTATGATTTTATAAATTAATAACAATGAAATATAAATGACACAAAAAGTAAAATATTCAGATTTCAGTGTACATTGTAACATGTACTATGACAAAATGGGGCCTGAGGAGAAGATCCATGGCAGTGCCGGTGTGAGGTGGAAAGGGGCAGGGAGAGCCTGGCCCTGAGAAAGGAGAAATCAAGCACTGACTCTGAGTGCAACTGTTACATCAAAGAAGAGCACCCGGGAAGGCTGCCTTCTCCCCACTGACGTGGAGCTGAGGACCCCAATGCCTGCAGCATTGAGCACAGGAAGGTGGGTCTGGGAAGCTGTCCCAACACAACAGGCATGGGGAAGCGTCCCCTCCTCAGGCACTCAGACACTCCCTGGGTGAGAATAAGGCACAAAGATGCAACTGACAGCAGACCCCTGACCAGAGCTCAATGGGTTCAATGACAACGAGTCCATGAGATGGCCTGTGTATTGCTCAGAGCTACAGTTCAAAGTGATCCAGATGCAGGAGTCCTTGTCACTGCCTGAGCCTCGACAGAGGCCTAGCAACAATTTTTCCTGCCTCCATCCAGCCCGGGAAAAAGAATTAAAATTACATCGAACTCACCATTATAGCTACTGAATTCTTTGGTGTCACTGTCAGTCATGTCTTCCTGTTTTCTCTCACAAATCTTAAGCCACTGCTTAACCTAAAAGAAAACCACAGACGCTCTAACTTTCCAGATGTGGAGCCTAGCCAACCCGTCTTTGCCCCATCCTCACGCAGTTGCTCTGGAGGGCAGAGAAGACAGCACCCCAGTAGCATGTGTGCCATGTCAGGAAAAGCACCACTCCCAGCTATGGGGGTGCGGTGACCACCAGCGAGAGAGCAGCTGCCCCACAGATGCCCCTGAGGGAGCTGCCTCTCCACCGCAACAGCCACCCAGAGACTCACAGGTGGAAGCACTCGCTCACTCTGGGATTCAACTCTAAACGGGACATCTCCTCGGTGAAATCATCGCAAAACTGCAACAACAGAGCAAAAGAGAGGTAAGGAAGACAAAGCCACAGGCAGCCTGTCGCCTGCATAGGCGCTTGGGGTGTTTTAAGCCATCTTCAAGAACGCTTGCACAAAAATATGTTGTGGTGCTCTGAGTTTAAGACAAAACACAAAGCTTACAAGAAATTAAGGCCAACCTGTAACTCCATGAAACAAACTAGCTTTGTGGGGTCATTTGAAAAAAATTCAACTATTAAATAACAACAACAACAACAGAGCAAAAGCATCTCACCCCATCCTGATGTCACTCTTGAATCCCGTGGTTCCTTTCTGCAGTTTGAACCAACAGACTGCACAGGAAGGGGTTTCGCTGTGCTTAGCAGGTTCCCATGTAAGGCATTAGAACCTGGGTTGCAGATGGAAGAGGAACCCATCCATCCAGAGACAGTATTTGGTCCCAAATCCCCAGCCACAGAGTTCTGCACATGTTCTCCCATGACAGCTGGACAGGGACAGCCTCCTGAGAAGCCACAGCCTGGCACTGAGGCAAGGTGACACTTTCAGCTGAAGGCAATGTTCTTAAATTCCTCTGGGTGAAGAAAGCTGTGATGGGAGGGGTCACATCAAGGGTGGAGTCACCGCAGCAGGCATGTTCCGCGTCTCAGCTGCAGAGCCATGAATGGTTCCGCTGGGAACAGGGCCTGGTCTCCGAGCTCACTACTTGCAGCTGACTGAGTTGTAGAGATGATTCCTTGATCTTCATCCACAGTCCCCCGCTAGGACACAGGGAGGTGTGAGTAGCTGATCCCGTCTGATGACTCAGACCTGACTTGCTCAGGAGAGCAGGCCTGACTGGGTCCACTTCCTTGAGGCTGCAGGTCAAGTTCACCTCACTGGGTTCCAACAGATGTCCACTTTTGGAGGAGGGATCTTCACTTGATCGAAGGTTGGGTTCTCCATCTTTAGGCTTGCTACTCAGAGAAGCAGTTTCAGTCATTATTTCATAACAGAGTTGTTTGGATAATAGATGGTAATGTTCCTTTTCCTGTGTTCTGAAATGAAATCTTTTCTCTCAGTTTCTCCACAGCCTGTTCCTCTGATGGGGCTGGGCTGGCTGGAACAATTGTGGTGCTCGTCTCACTGGTGATATCACTCTAACTGTGACAACGTTTTTAAAAATAATCAAGATAAACAATATCACAAATTGAAGTCATGCTGGTATAAACTCAGATAACGTAATAAAGAAATCTACATGGGTTATCTTTCTGAAATAGATGTGGTCTACACAAAACAGTTATCTTGCAACTGGGAAATGCAGGCTATTAGAAAGTTTACATTTGTTTCTTTGTAAAAAATATAATATGAGGAAAATAAGCAGGAGATATACACCAGTTTTATCTGAAATGTACATAGATAAAGGACGAGAGGCAAGTAAGTTTTTGAAAATTTAAGAAACTTGTGTAAACTTTATAATGAAAATCTAAATACATTAGTCATGAGGGGGAGTGGGGATCAGAGGCGCAGCCGGCTTGCAGGGTCCTGCCCCCCATCTGTCCCTGCTGCTGCCTGTGCTTGAAGAGTCAAAGATGTTGGCTCTTGCACAGTCAGACTAGGACTCAGGATCAAGAAACACATACAAACCCACACAACCACCTGGAAACTGAACAACCTGTTTCTGAGTGTTAACTGGAAATGCTGTCTCAAAAAAAAAAGAAATACTAGACTTCCATAGAATCAACCCAAATGCCCATCAATGATAGACCAGACAAAGAAAATGTGGTACATATACACCATGGAATACTACGCAGCCATAAAAAACGAGTTTGTGTCCTTTGTAGGGACTTGGATGGATCTGGAAACCATCGTTATCAGCAAACTAACACAAGAACAGAAAGCCAAACACTGTATGTTCTCACTCATAGGTGGGTGTTGAACAACGAGAAGATGTGGACTCAGGGAGAGGAGCATCACACACTGGGGGCAGTTCAAGGGGGTAGGGAGAGACAGCGGGTGGTGGGGAGAGAGGGGAGGGTGGGAAGGTTTAATATGGGGAGAAATGCCAGATATATGCACCTAAAGTAAATAAATTAATTTAAAAAAAAAAAGATGTTGGCTCTTACGAGCAACTGTGTCTAAATGTGTGTGGTTCTATTAATGCATGACTTATCGCTGTAATTCCACACCACTTGACATTTGGGAGAAGCTTAGCACAAGCAGTGGATAGAATAATGTCTCCTCTGGCTCCTTCTAAGCCTGTTCACAATAAGGCTGGGTTTGGCAGTGAGCACTGTGGCTCCTTCCAGTTACAGAGGAGCCCAGGGCCTGGGGGTGGCAGCACGGCGTCTTCACAGGCTAAGCCTCCAAACGCCATGACCTGCCATTCTGCAGACCTAAGCCAGGTTATACTTTCACCGTCAGAGGCTATGCTGAACAGCAACCTCACTGCTTCCTTTAAATGCTTTTATTCCTTCAGATTTCATTTCTCTTTTTTGTCACTTTTCTTCCAT
>NW_022441396.1:0-5595 GCF_009761245.1 Sapajus apella
TTTGGCGATGGTGGCCCGCCTCTGTTGGGGCGGAGTCTCTGCTGTGGCGGGTTGCCTTGGCAACGGCGGGCTGCCTCAGCAATGGCGGGTTGCCTTGGCAACGGCGGGCTCCCTGGTAATGGCGGACGCCCCTCCCCCACAGAGCTGGACCGTCCCGGGTTCAGCTGCGCTTGCTGTGAAACTCTCAATCCAGAGTTTCTGGTTGCTGTTCTTTTGTGGGGGTGGGGTCAGCCGAGCCTGATCGCCTGGCTCCCTGCCTCAGAGCCTTTTTTTTAAGTTGGTGTTCCAGTCGCCTGTTGAAGAGGCGCCGGGGTCTGTTTGTTTTCCCTTGCGGCCACTCACTGGGACGGCTTAAACAGCGGCACTGAGGTTTGTGGCGCTTTTTTTTTTTTTCTTTTTTGGCCCTGGAATCTACTGTCTTGGTTCTCTGCTCAGTCCCCTTTTTGAACCAGTGTATGGGCGACTTCCCGTGGCTCCAATCGCCAGCCTAAAGGGCACCCGGACCGGTGTATTTTGTACGGAGAACCGCGGCTCCGGGGCGCCGACAAAGCAGCCGCGCGGGGCAAAGCAGCGGCGCTGGCCGGCGCTGGCCGGCACAGCCGCGCTGGCCGCAACAGCCGCGCTGGCGACCGTGGAGCACCTCTGCCCGGGAATTTCCTAGTCTGTGGGCAATGAAAACGCGGCGTCCACTCACCCTCTGCGCTTTCACTGGGAGCAGCAATCCTGAGCTGTTCCTAAACGGCCATCTTGGATCTCCCTCTGGTCACCAAAATTAAAAATACCATTCACAATGGCTCAAAAATGAACTGCTTAGATAGAAATCTTATAAAAAATGTAGATAAGTTTTGCATGCTGAGAACTACATGGTACTGATGAAAGAAATAAAAGATAAATAAATGGAGAAACATACCACATTAATACATTTTCCAAAACTCAATAAAGATGTTAATTCCTCCCAAATTAACATACAGATTTAATGTGCTTCCTATAAAAATTCCAGCAAGTATTTTTGTAGATATAGAGAAGCATATTTCAAGATTTATATGGAAAAACAAAGGAACTAGAATCATTAGAACAAATTTTAAAAAGAAGAACGAAGTGGGAGGAATCAGCCTTCCTGATTTGCTATATATGATATATATATAAGACTGATTAAGTAATATATTTACAATAATAATGACTGTGGTATTGCCAGAGGGAGAGACACATAGATCAGGGGAACAGAATAGAGGACTCAGAAAAGACAACACAAAAATATGACTGGCTGACTTTTGTTTTTACAATCAATTCAATGGAATAAAGACAGACTTTTTAACCAAGAGTGTTGGGGCAATTGGACATCCATAGGCAAAAAAAGGAACCTCAAACTAAGTCTCACACATTGCACAAAACAAACTCAAAATGGATCATGATCTTAAATGTAAAATGTAAAAATATAAAACTTTTAGGAGAAAATATTTGAAATCTAGGGCTAGGCATACATGATTCTCACACTTGACATCAAAATTATGATTCATAAAAGAAAAAAGACTGATAAAATGGACTTCATCAAAATTTAGAACTTTCTCTCTGTGAAAGTCCCTGCTAAGAGAATGAAAAACAAACTACAGACTGGGAGAAAATATCTGCGAACCACTGCCTGACAGAGAACCTAGAACATGCAAAAAACTCTCAAACCTCAACAGTAGGCCAGGTGCAGTGGCTCACAGCAGTAATCCCAGCACTTTGGGAGGCCAAGGTGGGTGGATCACCTGAGGTTGAGTTTGAGAACAGCCTGACCAACATGGAGAAACCCCATCTCTACTAAAAATTCAAAAATTAACTTGGTGTGGTGATGCACGCCTGTAATCCTAGCTACTTGGGAGGCTGAAGCAGGAGAATTGCTTGAACCCCAGAGGCAGAGGTTGCAGTGAGCCAAGACCGAGCCATTGCACTCCAGCCTGGGCAAGAAAAAGGAAACTCCTACTAAAAAAAAAAAAAAAAAGCCTCAACAGTTAAAAAAAAAATCCAATTAGAAAATGGGCAAAAGACATGAAGAGACACAGTTGCCAGATGAGGACATGAAAATATGTTCAACATCATTAACCAGTAGTGAAATGCAAATTAAAACCACAATGAAATATCATTATACACCTATCAGAATGGCTGAAATAAAAAACAGACACCACCAAATGTTGGCAAACTGGATCACTTAATACATTGCTGTTGGGAGTGTAAAATGGTACAGCCACTTTGGAAAACAGTTTGGCAATTTCCTTAAAAACTGAACTTGAAAGAATCATGCATACAACCCAGCAATTGTACTCCTGGGCATTTATCCCAGGGAAATTAAAACATGTTCACACAAAAACCTGTACGGGAACGTTTACAACAGCTTTAGTCATCATCGCCGAAAAACTGGAAGCAACCCAGATGTCCCTCAACAAATTAAACAAACTGTGGTACATTCATGTGATGGAAAACTACTCAGCAATAAAAATGAATGAACTGTTGATACATGCAACACCCAGATGACCCTCCAGAGAACTGTGTTGTGTAAGAAAAGCCAATCCCAAAAGGTTACAATGCTGTATGCTTCCATTTACATAACCTTCATTTTATTTTATTTATTTTGAGAAAGAGTCTTGCTCTGTCACGCAGCCTGGAGTGCAGTGGCATGATCTCGGCTCACTGCAACCTCTGCCTCCCAGGTTCAAGCAATTCTCCTGCCTCAGCCTCCTGAGTAGCTGGGATTACAGGTGCCCACCACCATGCCTGGCTAATTTTTGTAGAAACGGGGTTTCATCATGTTGCTCTGGCTGGTCTCAAACTTCTGACCCCAGATGATCCACTCGCCTCAGCCTCTCGAAGTACTGGGATTATAGGCATGAGCCACTGCACCTGGCCTATATAACATTCTTGAAATGACACAATTACAGAAATGGAGAACAGATCGGTAGGTTGCCAGATGCTGAGGGGAGCAAGGATTGGAGAAAAGTGGGAGTGGCCATAAAAGGGTGACTGGAGCGACCCTCGTGGTGATGGACACGTTCTGGATCTTGACTGTACCGATGATAATCTGGTTGTGGCATCTTATGATAGGTTTGCAAGATGTTATTCACCCTTTCAAGAAACTGGGTAAAGGATACACAAGATCACTCTGTGTATTTCCTACAACTGCATGTGAATCCACAATTATCTCAAAATAATAAGTTTAATTTAAAAAAATTTCTTGATGACAATTAAAGATCTGATAGTCTGTATCCACAAGTACAATTTAAATTGAAATCTGGCCGGGCGTGATGGCTCATGCCTATAATCCTAGCACTTTGGGAGGCTGAGGCAGGTGGATCACTGGAGGTGAGGATTTTGAGACCAACCTGGCCAACATGGTGAAACTCCTTCTTGACTAAAAATACAAAACATAGTGGGGCATGGTGGTGGGCATCTGTAATCTCAGCTACTAGGGAGGCTGAGGCAGAAGAATCGTTTGAACCCAGGAGATGGAGGTTGCAGTGAGCCAAGATCATGCCATCGCACTCCAGCCTAGATAACAAGATCGAGATTCTGTCCCCGCAAAAAATTAATTAAAAATAAATAAATAAATAAATTGAAATCTGAAGACTGGGCATGGTGGCTCACACCTGCAATTCCAGCACTTTGAGAGGTGAGGCGGGTGAATTGCTTGAGGCCAGGAGTCCAAGACCAGCCATGGCCAAAGTGGTGAAACACTGTCTCTACTAAAAATGCAAATATTATCCTTTAGTCCCAGCTACTTGGGAGGCTGAGGCAGGAGAACCACTTGTACCCAGAAGGCAGAGGTTGCAGTGAGTTGAGATCACTCTACTGCATTCCAGCCTGGGTGACAGAGTGAGACTCTGCTTTAAAAAAAAAAGTGAAATATGGAAATGTGGCTAAAAGAGTCTCTCTTTGTGAGACAGGGTCTCCCTCTCACCCAGGCTGGTGTGCAGTGGCCCCAGTCACAGCTCACTGCCGCCTTGAACTCTTGGGCTCAGGAATTCCCCAGCCGCATCTTCCCAGTGGTCTCTGCTGTAGGCAGCTTGAAGGATTCTCATGGCACAGATTAAACGATGCCTTTGCATTTTAATAAATATCTGCAATCAAAATAAACAATGTTCAACCAGAATCACCTTCTTCCCCTCCCTTCAGCCTCCACTCCATGAAAGCCACAGAGGAAGCCCAGCTTCCAGCAGCCAAGCTGCTGCCAAGAGCATCCACATGCAGCCACAGAGCCAGGAATCACTGCCATCATCTTGGAGGAAACTCAGAAAATAGGAACTGGAGCCAGACACTAAAGGTAGTCAAATGTTTGAAATGCAGGGGCCAGGCACATTGGCTCACACGTGTAATCCCAGCACTTTGGGAGGCAAAGGTGGGCAGATCACTTGAGGTCAGGAGTTAGAGACCAGCCTGGCCAACATGGTGAAGCCCTGTCTCTACTAAAAATATAAAAATTAGCCTGGTGTGGTGGTGCATGCCTGTAATCCCAGATATGTAATCCCAGTTACTTGGGAGGCTAAGGCAGGAACGAGATAGTGCCATTGCACTCCAGCCTGGGCAACAGAAGGAGACTCCATCTCAAAAAAAAAAAAAAAAAAAAAAGAAAAGAAAAAAGAAAAGGGAAAAAAAAAGAAATGCTGAAAGGAGGAACTGCTGATAACAGAAAATATAAACTGGTGAGTCTGACATTAAGCCCTAGTCAGCTTCCAGGGTGGAGGAGGACACTGATGGTCTGATGACCAGGGTGGATACCTAAGTCACCAGGAGCCCACATGGGTTATCTCAGAAGCAGTTGTGGTCACTGAACGTTTGAGTCATACAGGGCCACCTGGCTGGGAGATACAGGGAAAAGCCAGGAATCCTGGGTGTAAATGTTGCTACAGCATTTGAACATCACTCTAGGCATCTTCGTGGCACAAACTGTGCCTCTGTTCCCTTTGTCTCCAAGTCCCCAGAATTCCCTTTCCCCAAGCCTTTTCTTCATTCTTTTTTCAGTTTGTTTTTATGAGGTGTAGTCTGGTTTTGTCACCCAGGCTGGACAGCAAGGGCACCATCTCAACTCACTGCAACCTCTGCCTCCCAGGTTCATGCCATTCTCCTTCCTCAGCCTTCCACGTACCTGGGATTACAGGCACCCACCACCACACCCAGCTAATTTTTAGTAGAGATGGGGTTTCACCATGTTGGCAAGGCTGATCTTGAACTCCTGACCTCAAGTAATCCACCCACCTCAGCCTCCCAAAGTGCTGGGATTACAGGTATCAGCCACTGTACCCTGCCAACCCAAGCCTTTTTTCTGGGTCCTGGAGCTAGAAAAGACCTCAAAGAATAGTCTAATGCTGGCCAGAAACCCCAAAGGTGGAACATTGTGCATCCCTGTTTTACAGTCAAGGGTGGGAATTGATTCTCAGGGAAGGGAAGTGACCTGTCCTATCACAGGATTAGAACTCAGGCATCGGCTCTCCACCTAGCTTCGCTTGCTCAAAGTTGGAGGAAAGGGGAGCCTTCAGCAGCACCAGTGGAGTGACAACCAGGCTTCCCTGTCCAGCGTCCTCCTGCCATCCCTGCAGCCATGGCCCGGTTCAGATCTTCCAT
>NW_022441397.1:0-3635 GCF_009761245.1 Sapajus apella
CGAGGTCAAGAGATCGAGACCATCCTGGTCAACATGGTGAAACCCTGTCTCTACTAAAAATACAAAAAATTAGCTGGGATGGTGGTGCGTGCCTGTAATCCCAGCCACTCAGGAGGCTGAGGCAGGAGAATTGCCTGAACCCAGGAGGCGGAGGTTGCGGTGAGCCGAGATCGCGCCATTGCACTCCAGCCTGGGTAACAAGAGCGAAACTCCGTCTCAAAAAACAAAAAATGTTCTGCATTCACTTTGTTTCAAAGCCGTAACTATGTGATATAGGCTCACAAAAAGAATAACACAGTCACTGCCTTAAGAAATCAAGTAAGGTTTTATTCTGTTACAGGATCTTTAGTAAACCGATTATATTCACACATATGCTGACAATCTTTCACATTTCTAACATTCAGATCAGACAAAAACCCAACATATTAACAAAGGGAAAAAAAATCAAGGTTGCCTTCGAAAACACTAGATCACACACAAAAAAAAGAAACCAATGCTATTAGATGATAACAGCGTCTCATTCAGCCAGGGATTATATTTTCAGTTAGGATATTCTGTATAAAAGCAGAAGAAAGCTATTTTCCTAATGTAATAGGTCAGAATGTAAATGATTGTTTTGTTTGTCTGAAAAAAAATTTCTCAAAAACATGCATTATCCAGCCAAAACACTGGAATCCAAGTTATGACTTCAAGAATAGGCTCAGAAAACCAGAGAAGGGAAAGGCATTTCAGTGAATGATGCTGACTTTCTATGCTGGCTTTCCGCTTAAATGTTAGCTAATTTCCAAGTAGCATTAAACCACCATGCCTAAAGGAAGTAACATCTTAGAGATCTTCAGAGTATCACAGGCATGGAAGGAAAAAGAAACCTTGGAAAAGTGGAGGCACCATTCTTCTCCATTTTCCCTTTAAAGATATTCATTCACTTGTCTTGAAACTGCACATGGTGAAAGGTGTGTGTAAGACAGAGAGAGAGAGAGAGACAGAGGTATAGAGAGAGAGAAGGGAAGAAAAATATGAAAGAGAAAGGAAGGAGGAAAATAAAAAGGAAGAAAAGGATGGAGGGAAAAAAGGAAATGAAAGAAAAAGAGAAAGCCCAAAAGAAAGAAGAACGTCAAAAGAAAGAATAAAGAAATGAAAAAAGAAAGAGAAAAAGAAAAAAAGAAAGAAAGAAAGAAAGAAAGAAAGAAAGAAAGAGAAAGAGAGAGAGAGAGAGAGGAAGAAAGAAAGAAAGACAGAAAGAAGGGAGGGAGGGAGGGAAACCAAGGAAGGAAAAGGAAGAAAGGAAGAAACCAAGCAGCACATAGGAGACTAAGAAGCGAAGGAGAATTCTTGGGAAATTCTATTCTATAACCTCCCTAGGAGGAGGGGCACTGATATACACCCCACGGTTTCCATTGAAGATCTTGAAATACTAAATGCATTAAGGGCAAACCAAAAGTCTTTGGAGAATCAAGTTCAGTCTTAAATGATCTCAATAACTGATTAGCCAAACATCATCTTTATGTACCCCAAATGCCTGCTGGATGAAAAGTTAAACCTTTCTGAGAAGAGAGAACAAATGTATAAACACTATACTTTTTTAAAATATAACATGGCATTTAACCAAAAACCCACAGGAATGTCCAGAGAAAGAAACAAATTAAGTAAAAATAAAGAGAAACAACAGACAATAAGACACTGGAAATCCAGATATTGGAGTTATATGAAACAGACATTAAAACAATTGTGATAGATGTCCAAGAAAATGAATAACAAAGAAATTCACCAGTGAATAACTAAAGTCTATTTATATATTATTAATTTCTTTTTTATTTAATAATTTAACTTTTATTTTTTTTATCAAAGTGATCCATAATTGTTAAAAGTCAAGTGGCAATTTGTCAGGCAGAAGTAGAATTAAAAAATAATTATCAAACAGTTCTAAAAGATCAATTGCACACACACAAAAAGGTTATATTTCCTCCTCTTCCATTCCGTTTCCCAACACTTACACCTTTCAAATACTTAGGTATCTCTTTGCATATTTATGTCCAGATTTCTAAATAACTGATTTTTAAAAAAATTGATTTCTGATTAAAACATCTAGCCGGGCGCAGTGGCTCAAGCCTGTAATCCCAGCACTTTGGGAGGCCGAGGCGGGTGGATCATGAGGTCAAGAGATCGAGACCACCCTGGTCAACATGGTGAAACCCCGTCTCTACTAAAACTACAAAAAATTAGCTGGGCATGGTGGTGCGTGCCTGTAATCCCAGCTACTCAGGAGGCTGAGGCAGGAGAACTGCCTGAACCCGGGAGGCGGAGGTTGCGGTGAGCCGATTCGCGCCATTGCACTCCAGCCTGGGTAACAAGAGCGAAACTCCGTCTCAATTAAAAAAAAAAAAGAAAAAAAAGAAAAACATCTAACTGAAGGTTGAAGATACAATGCTCTTACTTGTTTTTCCAATTCAAACACATCCGTTCTGTTCTGATGGTCCCATCTACGATTTTTACTTTGATCTCTGTTCAGCTAAAATTTGTTTATTCCTATTTTATTTTCTTTTATTTTACTTTATTTATTTTCGAGATGGAGTTTCACTCTGTCACCAAGGGTGGAGTGCAGTGATGCAAAATTGGCTCACTGCAACCTCCATCTCCCAGGTTCTAGTGATTCCCCTGCCTCAGCCTCCTGAGTAGCTGGGATTACAGGTACCCACTACCATACAAACCAATTTTTTTGTATTTTTAGTGGAGACGGGGCTTTACCATGTTGGCCAGGCTGGTCTGGAACTCCTGGCCTCAAGTGATCCACCTGCCTGGGCCTCCCAAATGTGGGATTACAGTTGTGATCCAGAGCGCCCAGCCAAAATTTGTTTATTTTTAACAAATAATAAAATAGTGATTCTGGAACCAACCGAAAACAAACATGTAAAATGCACTCAAGAGATATGCTTAAAGCACATTGGACACAGCAGAAGAGATTAGTGAACGTTAAATAGGTCAGTAAAAAAAATCCTGCTAATGTGTGAGGAGAATAAAAGGTGGGAACAGAGAAAAAACAGTAAGAGAGAATTAGAGCACAGTGAATAGTCAAACACGTAACTGAAGTCTGAGAAGGAAATGGGAGAAAGAGTGAAGTGAATGCAATACTGGCTGAGAATTCTCCAAAACCAATAAAGACATGAAGCCACAGATTCCGGAAGTTCTATACACTCCAAACATGAAATGTGCAATAAAATCCACATGAAAGTAGTCATCATTAGCTTTCTAAAACCCAAAGACAAAATATTAAAAGCAGCCTGGTCCCTTCTCTTTCACACACATAAACCTTTGAAAGGAACAATTCGCCTAATAGATTGCTTTTCAACAAAAATTTAAAAAGCTAGTACAAGGCCGGGCACGGTGGCTCAAGCCTGTAATCCCAGCACTTTGGGAGGCTGAGGCGGGTGGATCACGAGGTCAAGAGATCGAGACCAGCCTGGTCAATATGGTGAAACCCCGTCTCTACTAAAACTACAAAAAATTAGCTGGGCATGGTGGCGCGTGCCTGTAGTCCCAGCTACTCAGGAGGCTGAGGCAGGAGAATTGCCTGAACCCAGGAGGCGGAGGTTGCGGTGAGCCGAGATCGCGCCATTGCACTCCAGCCTGGGTAACAA
>NW_022441397.1:3735-5594 GCF_009761245.1 Sapajus apella
TTAGGGCGCAGTGGCTCATGCCTGTAATCTCAGCACTTTAGGAGGCTCAAACAGGTGGATCACTTGAGAGGTCAGGAGTTTGAGACCAGCCTGACCAACATGGTGAGACCCTGTCTCTATTAAAAATGCAAAAATTAGCCCGGCATCGTGGCAGGTGCCTGTAATCCCAGCTACCTGGCAGGCTCAGGCAGAAGAATTGCTTGAACCCAGGAGTTGGAGGTTGCTGTGAGCTGAGATCACTCCAGCCTGGCAACAGAGCAACATTGCACCTCAAAAAAAAAAAAAAGAAAGAAAGAAAGAAAGAAAAAGTAACGGCAAAAACCTCAATTATGTTTGCACCAACATAATGTAGTGTCCCTCCCACTATTAACAATTGGAAACTAAACAAATCTACAAATTAAGTGTTTTCTGTAATTGGAGTTCTGACACAACAGGGCTGTGATCCATGTGAGAAGGGTACAAATTACATGTGTCCTGCGACTGCCCAGCTTTCTACATGAAGATATTTTCAGTATCACCGTAGAGGCAAAGGAAGCCAAACAGCACACAGTGTTCTCAATAAATTGAGAGATCAGAACTCGTGGTGGCGTAGGTCGCCACATTTTGGGGGACAGGGAACTGGAGAGGAGAAATCTACACAGATAAAGAGGTAGCAATTTTTCCTAAAGATTTCTTAAAGTTCCTAGTTGACAACTAAGATGTGCATTAAAAGACTAAAATCCCATGCAGCTAGGAAGAGAGCAGTTACTGAAGAGTTGTAAGTTGAACAATTTCTAGACGTAAGAAAGGACTGGAACATAGGCAAGTTCTGATGATCCTGGGTGAGAAAACTCATTGGACACCTGGGGGGTACAAGACAGCCCATAGATGGATGGCAACTTCCTGGCAGCAGGAAATAACTAGTTCTGGAATAACAGCTATTGTAAGGCTTCACCTAAGTTCGCTATAGACTCTGAATATTAGGCTTTCGATTGGTGCATGGTTTGCAAATATTTTCTCCAATTCTGTGTGTTGTCTGTTTACTTTCTTAATTTCTTTCACTTTGCGGGTGCTCTCTATTTTAATTAGATCCCATTTGTCAATACCTATTATTGTTATCATTGCTTTGGACATCTTTGTCATGAAATCTTTGCAGGACCTATGTCCACAGTGGTATCTTCTAGGTTTCCTTCAAGCTTTTTTATAGCCCCATCAACCCTTAGGTTTTAGTTTAAGCCTTCAATCCATCTTAAGTTGATTTTTGCATATGGTAAAAGGAAGGGGTCCAGTTTCAGTCTTCTGCATTGGATAGCCAGTTATCCCAGCAAAATTTATTGAAAAGGGAATCCTACGACTGTGAAAAGCGTTTTGGCAATCACTCAGAGAATTTAGAGCAGAACTAGCATTTTACTCAGCACTCCAGTGGGTATATTCCCAAAGGAATATGAACCTTTCTACCATAAAGTCCTGTGCATACATATGTTCATCACAGTACTATTCGCAATAGTAAAGACATGGAATCAACATAAGTACCAGCAACGGTAGACTGGATTTAAAAATGTAATACATATACACCATGAAATACCATGCAGCCATACACAGAATGAGATCACGTAATTTGCAGCAACATGGATACAGCTGGAGGCCGTTATCCTAAGCAATCTAATACAGAACAGAAAATCAAATACTGCATGTTCTCACTTATACGTGACAGCTAAACGTTGAGCACACATGGACAGAAAGAAGAGAGCAACAGACACCAGGGCCTACTTGAGGGTGGAGTGTGGGAGGAGGGCGAGGATAATAAGACTACCAGTCAGATACTGTGTTCATTACCTTGGTGATGAAACAATCTGTACAGTAAACCCCTGAAAGACTCA
>NW_022441398.1:0-5593 GCF_009761245.1 Sapajus apella
CGGCGCACATCCTCCCGGCGGCTCGCTCCGGCTCGGACTGAGCGCCCGGCGCTGAGCTCACGCCGCCGCCGCGCCGCCCCGCCCCGCGCCGCCCGCTCCGCCCCGCGCCGGCCCCGCCCCCCGCGCTGTTTGTTGCCGTGCGTCCGCCTCAGCCAGAGCGCCGGCCAAGAATGTGACCCGCTCCCCAGCCGGGCTCTTCCAGGAACGCGCGCTCTCCGCCCGGACTCGGCCGCGTTCGGCTCCGCTCGCCCGCGACTCGGCTGCGCTCGGACCCGCCCTGCCACGACTCGGCTCCGCTCGGCCGGGACTCGGCTCTGCTCGGCCATGCTCGACTCCACTCGGCCCCGCTCGGCCTCGCCCGCCGAGCGCCGCTGGCGCGGGCGGGGGCGGAGGCGGAGGCGGCGGTAGCGCCCGGGGCCCCCCTTCCGGCCGAGGCCGCTTCCTGCGCGGCTGGGAAGGCGCCCGTCTCGCCGCCGCCGGGGCCCAGGAACCCACAGGCCCCCGCTCGACCGCAGACCAGCTGGGACGGCTGGGGGGCCACGCCAAGCACCCGGGGTTCTCCCGGGGGGGAACACCACACAGCGGGGAGCCCGGGCGCCTCTGGGGTCCCACCGGCGGCCGGGACGCCACACGGGAACACGGGGCCCCACACACGACAGGGATGGTGGCCGCGCCGGGGGACTCCGCGCCGCGTGACCCCCGCTGCGCCGTGGCCCGTGGCTCGGTGGCCGGGTGTCCGCGGCTCCCGCCCGCGCCAGCCCCGCCCCAGCCGGCGGCCCGGGCCGACTGTCCCTGCTGCGCGGGCCCGGGGCTTCGGGCCTGGGCGGGGCGGTGCCCGGTGCCCCCGCCGCGGCCGCTCTGCCGGCCCCGGGCCCGGTGGCTTCTCGGGACCGCGCCGCGCGCGCCCCGGCGGGCAGACGGGCGAGACCCCTGCCCTCCGCCGCGGGGCCGCGGGCCGCTTCCGTCTGTGCCACGCAGTGGGAGAGCCACAAGCCCTGGCAGGCCCGGAGGGAGAAGGCCCGGGCCCCAGAGCTGGACGGTCGGCCGCGGGTCCCCGGCGAGGCCTGCGGGCTCCGGGACGCAATGGGCGGGAGGGGCTTTAGGGCTGCGCTCGCCCGAGGCCGAGGGGCATTCCTGCCGCCCTGGGCCCTGGCACCTTTTCCCCACGGGCCGGGGGTACCCAGGCTGGCCTGCGCGCTGGGCGAAGGCGAGGGGGCCACACGCCGCGACCTGGGTGACCAGCTGCGACCTCCCTCACTTCCCCAGAGGACGCTGGAACCCGCCTCAAACCTGCACTGGGTGCAGCTCCTGCCCTGGGGGAGCCCACCGGGGGTCCCTGTGCCGGACTCCCCTGTCTGGAGAGGCCGCCAGGACCTGCAGGTGACCCCAGGGCGGCTCCATGCGTCCTCCCTCCCCTGCCTCGGGGGTCATCTCTCCTTGTCATCGCCCTCCACACTGTCCCCCCACAATCGGAGGCCAGGCTTCTCTGTGTGTTAACACATCAGAAAGCTGGGTAAGAAGGTTATTTCCTTAAAAGGGATATTTCGGCCGGACTCGGTGGCTCACGCCTGTAATTCCAGCACTTTAGGAGGCCAAGGCGGGCGGATCACGAAGTCAGGAGATTGAGACCATCCTGGCTAACACAGTGAAACTCCGTCTCTACTAAAAATAAAAAAATTAGCTGAGGGTGGCGGCGCCGAGCCTCTAGTCCAAGCTACTTGGGAGGCTGAGGCAGGAGAATCCCTTGAACCTGGGAGGTGGAGGTTGCAGTGAGCTGAGATGGCACCACTGCGCTCCAGCTTGGGCCACGGAGCAAGACTACATCTCAAAAAAAAAAAAAAGGAAAACCAAAGAAAAAAAGGATATTTAACCGGGCACGGTGGCTCATACCAGTAATCCCAGCACTTTGCAAGCCTGAGGCAGGCACATGGCTTGAACCCAGGAATTCAAGACTAGCCTGGGCAATAGAGTGACACCCTGACTCCAAAAAATCTTTTTTTTTTTTTTTTGGGGGGACGGAGTTTCGCTCTTGTTACCCAGGCTGGAGTGCAATGGCGTGATCTCGGCTCACCGCAACCTCCGCCTCCCGGGTTCAGGCAATTCTGCCCCAGCCTCCTGAGTCGCTGGGATTACAGGCACGCGCCACCATGCCCAGCTAATTTTTTGTAGTTTTTAGTGGAGACGGGGTTTCACCATGTTGACCAGGATGGTCTCGATCTCTTGACCTCGTGATCCACCCGCCTCGGCCTCCCACAGTGCTGGGATTACAGGCTTGAGCCACCGCGCCCGGCCTCAAAAAATCATTTTTTAAAAATTAGCCAGGCATAGTGGGCTGCACCTGTGGTCTCCGCTACTTGTGAAGCTGAGGTGGGAAGATCGCTTGAGCCCAGACGCTTGGGGCTGCAGGAAGCGGTGCCCAAGCCGCCGCACTCCAGCCTGGGTGCCAGGGACACACCCTTTTTTTGAGGCAGACCCTGTCTCAAAAAAAAAACGATGTTTAGGTCTGGCGAGGTGGCTCACACTTGTAATCCCAGCCCTACGGGAGGCCAAGACAGGTGGATTACTTGAGATCAGGAGTTTGAGACCAGCCTGGCCAACATGGTGAAACCCCATCTCTACTAAAAATACAAAAATTAGCTGGGCACGGTGGTGGGCGCCTGTCATCCCAGCTACTCAGGAGGCTGAGGCACAAGAATTGCTTGAACCCTAGTGGCGGAGGTTGCCGTGAGCCGAGACTGCACCACTGCACTCCAGCCTGGACGATGGAGCGAGACTGTCTCAGAAAAAGAAAAAGAAAAAGAAAGCAAAGGGACTTCTTTGTTTTCCTGGAGATGCTTTCGTTGACCCACATTTTGTACCAAAAAACAGCCAATGTTGCACTTGATGTTGTCACTTCCTTCCACCTGGATTTGAATTCCATACAACTCACTCAAACTGTAACTCAAAGAAGGTGGCTGCAGCCAGGCCGGCTGGGAAGTGTCTCCAACCAAGCAGAGAATTCCTCCTGCTCCTCTGCTGAACCAGGGGCTCTGTGCAGGGCCCCAGCATGGACAGTGCCCACCCAGAGCCTCTGCTTCCTTCTGTGCCTCTGCTTCCTTCTGTGCCTCTGGCTTTGCAGGGTCCTGGCCAGGGACCAACACTTTCTCCAGACTTCGGACCCCTGGGAAGCAGCCAGAGGTGTGCAGTAGAGTGAAGGTGTGGGAACAGGGCACGGGGACAGGTAAGGGCCTGGAGCTGGCCTCTGAAGCTACCTCCACCTTTGTGGACTCTGAGACTTCCTTCCTCCAAGACCTCAGAGTTTCCAAGGCAGGGCCCCCACCCCACCAAGGGTCAGAGCAGCCATGCCTAGAGGGAGCCAGCAGGGTCCTCTTTTCTCCCCAAGCTTTAAGCGGTCTCCCACCTGCTGGCCTTCCTCCCTCCGGCCCCGCCCAGCAGCTGCTCAGGCCAGTCACTCACTCAGGCCACCGTGCCGGCAGGCAGTGGGTCAAGGCTACAGGCCCAGCCATGGCGTGGAATAGGGTGGGATGGACTTGGTGCCTGCCCAGAGGAGCCCTGGCCTGCAGGCAGGGCAGGGACCTCACAGCTTGCTCCCTGGCCCCTGCCACACTGACAGGCTTGGTCGGCTGGTCATGAGTTTGTCCCCTTATTCGATGAGCTCCTACCACCGTGGACACTGGGACCAGGGAAAGGAGACCAGGTTGTGCCCTGTGTGGCTCCATTCTAGTCTGAGAGACAACAGTCAGTCAGCAAACCTGCCAGTATAGGAGCGACAGCCGTCAGCTCCCCAAGAGGCCTGGAGGGGCTGGGGCTGGCTTTAGGCAGGGAAGGCCTCGTGGGAGGCTGGCCTTGGAGTTCAGACACCCCACCCTAAGGAGCCAGCAGCATGGTGATGAGCTGGACAGCGCTCCAGGACCAGAGCGAAGAGGACACTGGCAGAGCAAGGGGTCCCCCAAGCTTTGGGGGAGCTCAGAAACCTAGGTGGGGAAATGCATCGCAGACCAGCTCTGCTCTGCCCTGCCCTGCCCTGCCCAGCTGCCACCCACTCTCTCCTCAGGAAGCAGAAGGAAGGCCTGGTAGCAGCCAGGCACAGACTGCCATTGGCAAAAACATGCCCAGTTACTGGGGAAAAACACCTTCAAATGTGAAAATAAAAATCGCTCAAGTAACACAAGCTTCGTAGAAAAAATTTTTTTAGACAGTTTCACTCTTGTTGCCCAGGTTGGAGTGCAATGGCGAAATCTCCGCTCACTGCAACCTCTACCTCCAGGGTTCAAGCAGTTCTGCCTCAGCCTCCTGAGTAGCTGGGGTCACAGGCGTCGGCCACCACCAGCTAATGTTTTGTATTTTTAGTAGAGACAGGGTTTTCCCATATTGGCCAGGCTGGTCTCAAACTCCTGACCTCAAATAATCCACCTGCCTTGACCTCCCATAGTGTTGGCCAGGCTGGTCTCGAACTCCTGACCCGTGATCCACCTGCCTCGCCCTCCCAAAGTGCTGGGATCCCAGGTGTGAGCCACCGTGCCCAGCAGGTAGAAATTTTAAAAAGACATTTGTCTTACTTTGGATTCCCCCAAAAGTAGGCCCTGATACAAATATTTTATTTTATTTTATGTATTTATTTATTTTGAGACAGAGTCCCGCTTTGTCACCCAAGCTGGAGAGCAATGGCACGATCTCGACTCACTGCAGCCTCAGCCTCCTGTGTTCAAGTGATTCTCCTGCCTCAGCCTCCCGAGTAGCTGGGATTACAGACGTGTGCCACCATGCCCAACTAATTTGTGTATATTTAGTAGAGACAGGGTTTCACCACGTTGGCCAGGCTGGTCTCAAACTCCTGACCTCAGGTGACCCGCCCACGTTGGCCTCCCAAAGTGTTGGGATTACAGGTGTGAGCCACTGTACCCGGCCCAAGACAAAGATTGAGTTCAGTGCTTTGCTTGGAAGGCCATCCAGGGAAGCACAGGTAGGGGTCAGAGCAAATGAGTGGGGAAGGGGAAGCCAGGCCCTAAGGAGGGGGCTGCAAAACCTCTTACCCCTGGGCACCTGGAGCAGAATCCTCAGGGTGGAGCTCAGGGCTCAGAGCCATCCAGTGCTGCCCTCGTCAGAGCCCCAAGGGGGTGAGGGACCAGCACTGGAGCGGGAGATCATTCCCCTCAGGAAATGAGCTCAGGGTTGCAAGAATCAGTTTCTCGCTGTTAAAATATGGAAAGGGAAGAAGGAACCATGTGGTGTTGGATTGGAATTATCAGTCCCTGCGTGATCTCACAAATGCCCAGATGTATAAAGAAAACTACGGATGTAAATGTGTCGGCCAGGCGTGGGGGCTCACGCCTGTAATCCCAGCACTTTGGGAGGCCAAGGCGGGTGGGTCACAAGCTCAGGAGTTAGAGACCAGCCTGGCCAACATGGTGAAACCCCATCTCTACTACAAATACAAAAATTAGCTGGGTGTGGTGGCATACGTCTATAATCCCAGCTACTCAGGAGGCTGAGGCAGGAGAATCGCTTGAACCTGGGAGGTGGAGGTTGCAGTGAGCTGAGATTGCGCCACTGCACTCCAGCCTGGGTGACAGAGTGAGAATCCATCTCAAAA
>NW_022441399.1:0-5593 GCF_009761245.1 Sapajus apella
GAGCTGTCACTCAGCAAGGGAGCCAAGAAGCCTTCCCTGGAGCCACTGACCTGATGGTGACCTGGGTCAGTCCAGTTCCACCCTCCTCCCTTCCCTGGAACCCACAGTCCAACCAGTGCTGTTACTGAGCTATGACCAGAAAAGGCAGATGCTATGTGTGTGTGTGTGTGTGTGTGTGTGTGTGTGTGTGTGTGTACACACACATGTGAATGCATTCACAAACACCCAAGTGGGGGTTGGGATGACTGACTTTAGGACCCTGAGATATTGAATTATATAAGACTCAAATAAAATCTACCAGAGTGAGAAGGGTACTCAGCTTATCAGAAATCAGGTTCAAATAAGTCCCTTTACTTCCTTAGTCTTGGTTTTCATGTCTGCAAATTGGAAATAATTCCTAGGAGGAGAAGCGTATGCAAAAATGATCCCAATCTGGAAGTTGCTGCATGGAGGCAACACGATGCAGTCGCACTGCTCCCCGCCCCCATGAGAGGACCGAGGATGGGAAGAGGAAGGGCTCTGGCTCAGGAACACAAGGGCAGCCTCCACTGTCTCCTCGCTATGCCCCTTTCCTCTGCTGCTGGCCTCCTCAGCCCTTCACAGGCCCAGGCAGCAGGGTCTGGGGGAGCCCCAAGTTCTCAGAGGGAGATTTGCCCTAAGGTACTCTCCTCTTTCCCGGGCAGTGAGGCTGAGGGGACAGCCCTCTCCCACAGCTCCATCCTGAGCCCCTCATGGCGGTCCCCCAGCAGGTTTGAGTACATTTAGCATCCCATGTATTCTCCAGCTTTTCTTTGGGTGATATGGGGCAAGGAAGAGTTTTGCAACATCCCTGGACCCACAGATTGTGGTCTGGGTGTGCTGGGACTGCGGGAGGGATTGCAGTCTCCCAAGCCTTCCCCGGAGCTAGGAACTGGCTGGTGACCACCTGTTGTGTGCCAGGAAAGCTGATGGCACCCAGCACATGGCTACTGGCTATTCAGCTGTTCCTGACACTTGGCCTGGCCCCTGTGCATGCCCCCTCCAAAGACAGCAGAACCCCTGCATGCTGCCCCCACCAGTGATTCTGTAAAGAGGTGAAGGAAGCCTCTCCCAGCATCCAGCTCTCTTTGCTCTGCCTCCCCCAACTGGGTGGTGACTGAGAATCAGAGGCAGAGGATTTAGAGAGCGTCTCTTCCTCCTCCGCATCTGGCAGATGAAGAAACTACCTATCCCCTTGCCCCCAAGCTTGAACTTGCATCAAGATCCCAAGATGAGATGCTGAAGGAATTGTTTTACTGATTTGTTGATTGGATCTCAGAATGAAAAGGGCCCTGAGCTCATCAGCCAGGAAGAAATCCAATTTGGCTTTGATGGCCATAGTTATTGGTCACATATCATTGAAATCTTTTTATTTTCAATGAACCCGGCAGTGGAGGGGCTCGGGGGCTGGACTGGCTGCTGGGCCCACAGCTGCTTCTGCACTTGGCAGCTGTGGTCTCCAGCATCACAAACCCAGGACATGGGACTGAGGGTAGGAGCCATGCGGTGAGAGGGGACGATCTGGACAGGTTGGCCAAGGCCTGTAGTAAGGGTTTCCAGGAACCTCCTGACCCTTCAGGACAGGGCATCTGGGAGTCTGGTCAGATCTCACAGGTTAAGTGTTGCCAATTTTATTAAGCTTTCATAGTCTTTTCCCCAGTGATGCCAAGGCTGCTGTGTGGGCTTCAGGATCCACAGCTGATGGGTTTTCATGGCGAGGCCTGAGTTGTGCAGGCAGGGGCAGCGGGTGGGGAAAGGGAGCCAGAGAGTCTCAGTCAGTGGAGTTCCTTTAGGCAGTGGGGCATTGTGGCTAAAAGGATGGGCTGTGATGTTGCCTCCAGAGGCTCCAGTCCAGCCCAGCTCTGCAAGCAGCCTTGTAGGGTAGGGGTTGGGTCAGACATGATATAAATAAATAAATAAATAAATAAATAAATAAAGCAACTCCCGTGTGCCAGACACATAGTAGTACTCAGTGAATGATAAACTCCCTACCCAGTCCCCTTGTAAGGGGCCTGGCAGATAGTAAGCCTTGGACTTCTATTTCCTTTTACTGTCTGGCTCTACCAAGAAGAGCTGTTTGGCCAGTCTGGGTGTGCTGTGTGTGTCCCCCTGCCTCGCTGGCCCAAATGCCATCATTTTTCCCTCCCCGTGGCTGCAGGAAAAGACACTCTGAGGAGCGAGCCTTGGCTATTGATCCAGCAGCCTGAGTCCATTCCCCAGCCCCCAGGGGCACATGTGAGCCATGTGGGGTGGGGTTGGGGAGGCCAAAGGCTGGGCAGTTGCTCGAGGGAGCCACTGGGAAAAGGGGAGGATGGGCAGGGAAGCAAGGACTTTCCAAGAGTGCTCCTGGACCATCTGTATCAGAATCACCTGGGGAGGTGTTTCAATACAGATTCCAGGTTGGGCACGTTGGCTGACACCTGTATTCCCAACACTTTGTAAGATCGGGGCAGAAAGATTGCTTGAGCTTGAGATCAGCCTAGACAACCTAGCAAAATCCATTTCTACAAAAATGATTTTATAAAAGACAGCCAGGTGTGGTGGCATGTGTCTGTAGTCACAGCTACTTGGGAGGCTGAGGTGGGAGGACCACTAGAGCCCGGGAGGTCGAGGCTGCATTGAGCCGTGATAGTGTCACTGGAGTCCAGCCTGGGAAACAGAGTGAGACCTCATCTCAAAACAGACCAAAGGAAACAAAGCCCAGGTTCCTGGTCCCCACCGCCTCAGAATCTGACCTGGTATCACCCGAGAATCTGCACTTTAACAAGTATGCCTAGTCACTCTGATTCACATTGAAGTCTGAGGATCTTTGCAGCAGAGAATAAAGGAGTCTGCTCCAGCTGACTTGTGGACCTGCCTACAGCAGGGGTCAGACCTTATGATGAATTAAGAAGTTCATAATAATCATCCCAGCTGCTGTGGTTCAGCAGGGGAGCAGTGTCCCCAACCCCATTCCATATTTCCCTCTTGGTGTTAGGGGGTCCAGTTCTGTCCCACTGAGCCCACTGGAGCGGGGACACAGAACAGGGAAAGTGATCATGGCTATTGTGCCCGTCGACGTTGGATCCCTCTGGTGTTGGCTGGGACGTTTCTTCGGGTGACAGATGGACCTAGGGAAAGCTTGTTTGCCTGATAAATATTGATCCATCGGGTTTATGAATCAGCGCCCACAATTTCCTCACCAGCTATCAGCCCAGGGAGGCCAGTCATTTTTCATGGACTCCATCTGTGCAGCCTGGCCTTCTCTGAGAAATGGGGGCTTGGACAGGCTAGTCACACAGTCCCACCTGACTCCCCTCCCCACCAAACGTGGGCTTCTGATAATTAGCCCCGGTTTTCTTTGCAGAGAGGAATGATCATTTGTGCCCCTCTGAACTTCCTGCTCACAAACTGAGCCAACAAAAATGTGTTTCTTAGGGGGCTGCAGAGGTGATGGGGAGTGGGGGTAGGTGCCTGCTTCAGCCTCAGCCACAAAGCCAGGTTTCCCTGGGGCTGGGGCAGGGGACATGGGGTGATAGATTTCGGGTCTTCTTGCTGGGGAAAGAGCTCAGACAAGTGTGGAAAGTCACCCAGCCATACCCCTTCCTCTATGGATCTAGAAGGCATTCCCGGGCTCTGTTGCCATTTTTGAGATTCTAGGTAGGACGTGGGACTTCTTCAAAGACTCTGGGAGGGCCCTAGGATCCAGCTACTAGGATGGGGCTCCCTGCTTCACCCCTACTTTCTCTCTGGGATGCTCTGTGGCCCCACTGTATTAGGCTTCTCCAGAGAAAAAGAACCAATAGGAGATTTATATATGTCAGAGAGAGAGATTTATTAGAAGGAATTGGCTTATGTGACGATGGAGGCTGAGAAGGCCCAAGATATGCAGGCAGCAAGCTGGAGACCCAGGAGAGCTGACGGCATAGCTGCTGTTGGAGACTGAAGGGCTGAGGACCAGGAGGGACGATGCTGTAAGTTCTCATCTGAAAGTTGGCAGGCTGAAGCCCCAAGAACAGCAAGTATTTCAGCTTGAGTCCAATGGCCAGAAAAGACCAGTGTCGACTGGGCACGTTGGCTCCCACCTGTAATCCCAGCACTTTGGGAGGCCCAGGTGGGTGGTTCATGAGGTCAGCAGTTTGAGACCAGCCTGGCCAATATGGTGAAATCCCGTCTCTACTAAAAATACAAAAAATTAGCTGAGTGTGGTGGTGTGCACCTGTAGTTCCAGCTGCTCGGGAGGCTGAGGCAGGAGAATTACTTGGACCTGGGAGGTGGAGTTGCAGTGAGCCAAGATGACACCACTGCACTCCAGCCTGGGCAACAGAGCAAGACTCCATCTAAAAAAAAAAAAAAAAAAAGGAGAAAGAAAAAGAAAAGAAAAGACCAGTGTCCAAGCTCTAGCATTCAGCAAATAGAATTCCCCCTTACTCAGCCTTTTTGTTCTATTCAGATCGTCAACTGATTGGTTGAGGCCCACCCTCATTAGCGAGCACCATCTGCTTTACTCTGTGTACTGATGCATATCTTATCCGGAGGCTGGGCTTGGCGGATCACTCCTGTAATCCCAGCATGTTGGGAGGCTGAGGCGGGCAGATCACTTGAGGTAGGAGTTCAAGACCAGCCTGGCTGACATGGTGAAACCCTGTCTCTACTAAAAATACAAACATTAGCCAGGCATGGTGGTATGCACCTGTAATCCCAGCTACTCAGTAGGCTGAGATGGGAGAATCACTTGAACCTGGGAGACAGAGGTTGCAGTGAGCTGAAATTATGCCACCGCACTCCAGCCTCAGCAACAGAGCAAGACTCCAACACAAAAAAAAACCCAAACTTGGCCAGGCGTGGTGGCTGACACCTGAAATCCTAGCACTTGGGAGGCTGAAATGGGTGGATCACCTGAGGTCAGGGGTTCAAGACCAGCCTGGCCATCACGGTGAAACCCCATCTTTAAAAAAAGAAAAAAGAAAAAAAGAAAACCCAAACTTATTTGGAAACTCTCTCCCTCTCTTTCTCTCTCACTCTCTCACACACACACGAACACACACACACACACACACACACACACACACACACACACAGAATCATGTTTGGCCTAATATCTTGGCACCCCACAGCCCAGTCAAGTTGACACGTAGAATTCACCATCACACCCTTGACCCATTGAAGGGAAGACCAAGCTTCTGAGCTTGGTGGGAGACTTCCTTTACATCATGCCCTGAATTGCCGCCTACTGAAAGCAGAATTACCAGGCTCCGAGTGACTTTTGGTCTTATGGGGATGGCGCAAGCTTGCTAAAAGGCAATGGCTTTCTTCAGTGAGTACTGACATCTCAGCTATCAAAGAGCTCGTAGGCTGCCTGGTATGGCCAAAAAGAGCCTGGGCTTTAGGAGCAATATATCTGAGGTTCAAACTCCAGTTCTGCCCCTTAGCAGCTGTGTGACCACGAGGGAGTCACTGAACCTTTCTAATTCTGATTTTGCTTCTGTAAAAAGTGTATGCTCATAACTCCTTCTCTAGCGTCCTTGCAGGGCTGATGTGAGGATGACAGAGGATGGACAAAGAGTACTGGGCACGTGGTAGATGCAGAGTTAAT
>NW_022441400.1:0-3917 GCF_009761245.1 Sapajus apella
CAGCAGCTCCGGAGAATCTCGAAAAGCTTTGAACACTGAGCTGCTTCCCGGTACCCCCATCCCTGCACAAGTCTGTGACTATGGGCTTGTCCCAGGAGAACCACGCCAAGCGCTCGGCGGCTTTGCCAGCGATGCCTTTCTTCATGAGAGAAAGCTCGCTGCCCTCTCATCCTTCTCGGAGGTTTCAGTCTCCTCGCTTTGAACTCGGCAGTCAGAAGTAATAGCTTCCTCCTCCTTGCTAAGGTAGCACTTTGTTCAGACTCCTAGTATTTAGCGATGACATCACTTTTAGAGTTATTTGCATACAGGTAGCTCTCTGCTGTTGGACTACGCATTCTTAAAGGATGGAAACCGTAATTTACTTCTCGCCATATCCCCAGAGACTCAGCACGGTGTCCAGTACCGAATGCATGAATGAATGAGTTTTAAAAGAAGACCCTAGAGGCTCGAATCACCAACCCATCATAGGTTGGTGTGTGACTCGGGTGCAAGGGTGGGGGTAGCACCTAGGACAAGCCTGCAATCCAGACAGGAGCAGGAGAGGAGGAAATCTAGGAGGAGGTGAAGCCCATAGGTCTCCTCCACCTACCATTGTATCCTTCTTGCAATTCCTGTTCTCCCCTAAGATGCTATGTAAGATTGAGGGTCTTTGGGTGAAGCCTCCTCAGGGGATTTAGACATTCTTAGGAATTGTGTAGAAGGAGGACACTGAAGAGGGCAGAGAGGGGTATATATTGAGCCTAGTGCCTGTCTTCAAGGGGCTCCTAGTCTCATAAGGAAGCCAGACAAGTAGACAGTGACAACCTAGTATGCTAAGTGCATAGAAAGGGAAAAGCAAGGGACCGGGCGCAGTGGCTCATGCCTGTCATCCCAGCACCTTGGGAGTCCGAGGCAGGCGGATCACCTGAAGTCAGGAGTTCTGGACCAGCCTGACCAACGTGGAGAAACCCTGTCTCCACCAAAACTACAAAATTAGCCAGGCATGGTGGCACATGACTGTAATCCCAGCTACTCGGGAGGCTGAGGCAGGAGAATTGCTTGAACCCAGAAGGTGGAGGTTGTGGTGAACCAAAATCATGCTATTGCATTCCAGCCTGGGCAACAAGAGGGAAACTCTCAAAAAAAACTCTCAAAAAAAATATATATATATATATATATTAAAAATAAAAGAGAGAGAAAAGCAAGAGACCACAGCTGATAAGCCAAGAGTCACAAACTTGTGTGTGACGCGGGTACAAGGATGGGGGTAGCACCTAGGACAAGCCCACAATCCAGACAGCAGCAGGCGAGGAAGAAACCTAGGAGGAAGTGAAGCCCAATATAGTTTTGAAGGATGACCATAAGTCAGCAAAGGACAAATGGGGGTGGGCAAAAGTGATGGGGACCCTCTCAAGGAGAGGATCCATTCCAAAAAGCTGAGAAAGGCAAGAAATGGCATGGCGCACATCATGGAGAATTGTAAGTAGACTCAGGTGGCCTTCTAAAACCCTATGAAGGGATTCAACAAGAGGTGAGGCCACAGAAAAGAGGACTGAGGTCAGTTTACGAAGGCCTTCAATCAGCTTGTTAATGAGCTTAATTTTATCCTGACCTTGACAGAGAGCCATGGAATGATTTCAGAGATGAGAGTATCATATCAGATTTGCATATTAGAAGGATTATTTGAGAAGCAGCAGAGTCAAGTATGGATTAGATGGGGTCAGGCTGGAGACAGAAAGATCAGATAGCAGATTCTGGTATTAATCCAGACTAGTTAAGAAAGCCTGAACCAAGGCAGGCGTAAAAGAAATGGAGAGAGGCAGCGAGGCTGAAGTGTGAGTGAGGAGACAGAATTGGCAGGTCCCAGCAGGTGACTGATTGCACGCGAGGGGTGAGGAAACAGATAAGCTTGGCTGCGAAGAGTTTAGACTAAGGACATGTGGCTATAGTGGGCCTGTAATCCCAGCTCTTTGGGAAGCTCAAACTCATTTGAGCCCAGGAGTTTGACACCAGCCTGGGCAACATGGCAAGACCCTATCTCTCAAAAAAAAAAAAAAAAAATTAGCCAGGCGTGGTGATTCATGCCTGTGGTCCCGGCTACCCCAGGAGGCTGAGGTTGGAGGATCACTTGAGGCTGCCATGAGCTAGAATGGCCACTGCACTGCAGCTTGCTTCAGTGACAGAACAAGAAACCCTGTCTCAAAAAAAAAAAAAAAAGGACCAGGATGAAAGGACATACCACCCCAGGAAAGAAAAAGTAAGTGTATTTTTGTAGGTAAGGCATGTCGTTCTGAGGTACTGCAGGGATGTAAAAAAATTAAACGTGGCTCTGAGCTCAGAAGGAAGCTGTGCCAGAGATAGAGGTTTAAGAGTTATCAGAATGATTTTGGTGTTTTGAAGACAAAAAAATAGATGAGATTAGCCTCAGAAGTGTGAGTACAAGGAGAGAGAGCTCAGGAGAAAACACTGGAGAATATATTTAAGAGATAGACTGGCTGGGTGTGGTGGTTTATGGCTGTAATCCCAGCACTTTGGGAGGTGGATCACCTGAGGTCAGGAGTTCAACATGGTGAAACCTTGTTTCTACTAAAAATACAAAAATTAGCCAGGCGTGGTGGCACATGCCTGTAATCCCAGCTACTCAGGAAGCTGAGGCAGGAGAATCTCTCCAACCTGGGAGTCAGAGGTTGCAGTAAGCCAAGACTGTGCCATTGCAGTCCAGCCTAGGCAACAAGAGTGAAAATCCATCTCAAAAACAAAAAAAAGAGAGAGAGAGAGACAGACAAAGAAGTAGGAGTCCACTTCTGCTAAGGATGGTTAGAGAGGTGAGGGGAGAATCTGAGGTGACACTGCAGAGCAAAGGAGGAGTTTCAAGGAGTGGTCATTAGTGTGAAATGCTGAAGACAGGTCAAGGAAGTGTCGGGAGAAATTGTAAGGAAAGACTTTAAAATTGACCAAAAAACATTATTGAGTGTCCTGTCTAATTTACCCATCAGGATTATCTCTGCCTTATGTTGATTATGAGCTATTTTACAACTCTGTAAATTGTAGAAACTGATAATAATGCAGATGATTTTTGCACAAAGAAATGCAAATTACTTGTGTCTAGTGGAATGCAGTTGATTAGAGCCCTGTGGATAAACCAGTTTTATGACTATTTGTAAATTCATTTCAGAATTCCTGGTTGACCTATATAAGTGTGGTACTTTGAATTTTACTTTGAATCAGTTGAAATGTGTTACTGGAACCCTCATTAATTAATGGATCAAATGCAGTTTTTGACATGTATTCATTTTATATCTGTATGAAAGTTGTGATTTAAAATATGTTTAAAAAATTCTGGGTCAGGAATGGTGGCTCAAGCCTGTAATCCTAGCACTTTGGGAGGCTGAGGCTGGTGGATCACCCAAGGTCAGGAGTTCGAGACCAGACTGGCCAACATGGTGAAACCCCATCTCTACTAAAAATACCAAAATTAGCTGGGCGTGGTGGCCAGCGATTGTAATCCCATCTATTTGGGAGGCTGAGACAGGAGAATCGCTTGAACCGGAGGTTGTAGTGAGCTGAGATCGCGCACTGCACTTTTTTGCCTCAAAGAGTGAAACTCCCTCTCAAAAAAAGAAAAAAATTCTGTAATAGAAAAAAATAACTGAAAAGTGACCCTTGGATTTGACCGCTGGAACGATATCTGTTTGGGAGGCTTGGCATGAGCAGAAGACAGGTTGCACTGTGTTGAGAAGGGGGGAGTGAAATGAGCAAGTAAAGACAATGGCTTTCGAAAGCTTAGATGTGGAGGGAAGGAGAGAGATTGGGCCTTAGCTGAAGAGCATTTTCTTCTTTCTTTTATACAGGAAATTTTTTTTTTTTTTTTTTTTGAGACAAATTGCCACTCTGTTGCCCAGGCTATAGTGCAGTGGCACCATTTCAGGTTATTGCAA
>NW_022441400.1:4017-4418 GCF_009761245.1 Sapajus apella
TTTTGTATTTTTAGTAGAGACAGGATTTCACCATGTTGGCCGGGCTGATCTGGAACTCCTGACCTCAAGTGATCTGCCCACCTTGGCCTCCCAAAGTGCTTGGATTACAGGCATAAGCCACTGCACCCAGCCAAGATATTTTTAAAAAATGAGCAAGACTTCATGATGTAGACGACAGCTGGCACTCCAATTCCTCTTGAAATTGTCAATAACTTAGTAAGTTGTGCTGGATATAAAAACAATAACAGAGGCACATGAGGCCATAAGGAAGGGGCACTATGAGATGACAAAGGAGGGGCACTTAATTTGGCATGGTGGGGCACAGACCTTCTGTGAGGAGATTACGACTGATTTGAGTCTTTTTTTTTTTTTTTTTTTTGAGACGGAGTTTCGCTCTTGTT
>NW_022441400.1:4518-5592 GCF_009761245.1 Sapajus apella
CCCAGCTAATTTTTTGTATTTTTTTAGTAGAGACGGGGTTTCACCATGTTGACCAGGATGGTCTTGATCTCTTGACCTCGTGATCCACCCGCCTCGGCCTCCCAAAGTGCTGGGATTACAGGCTTGAGCCACCGTGCCCGGCCTTGATTTGAGTCTTTAAATAAGAATGAGCCAAGCCAGGCATGGTGGCATATACCTGTAGTCCCATCTACTCAGGAAGCTAATGTGGGGGGATCACCTGAGCCCAGGAGGCCGAGGCTGCAGTGAGCCATGATCGTGCCACAGTACTCCAGCCTGGGTGACAGACCAAAACCATGTCTCAGAAAAAGAAAGAAAGAAAAAAGAATGAGCCAAAGTGTCTTTTTAAAAGACAATTATGGAGTCTCAAAAAGATTCAGAGGTATTACACAAAGTCAATACCAAATTGCATGGTTTGGGTCTGTATCGTCGCCCAAATCTGAGGTCGAATTGTAATCCCCAGTGTTGCAGGTGTGACCTGGTGGGCGGTGATTGGATCATGTGGGCGGATTTCCCCCTGGGGGCTGTTCTCGTGATGGGGAGTTCTCACGAGATCTGGTGGTTTAAAAGTGTGTGGCACTTTCCCCTCTCTTGCTTCCTCCTGCCCCAGCCATGTAAGACATGCCTGCTTCCCCTTTACCTTCTGCCATGATTGTAAGGTTCCTGAGGTCTCCTGAGAAGCAGAGCAGAAGCTAGTCTGCAGAACCATGAGCCAATTAAACCTCTTTTCTTTATAAATTACCCAGGCTCAGGTATTTCTTTAAGGCAGTGTGAGAACAGACTTATAAGGATTATGATGAAGGCAAGCTGTGGAAGGAAAGCCTTAGAGGCAAAAGATTTCAAGCCTTGCTCTTGCCACCGATTTGTGATGAACACTGTAGATACAGAAACCATGAGTTCTGAATAGAAAATTGGTGCATAACATTTGGAATTTTACTTTTCTGAAAATTCAGATAGTTTGGTTGCCACCACTTTGACATCCCTGAAAGAGATCAGATTCAAAATCCTACATGTTAGTGCGTAGAAAGAAACTCAGAAATCACTGATCCAATTCCC
>NW_022441401.1:0-5591 GCF_009761245.1 Sapajus apella
AGGCTTACAGTGAACTATAATTGAGCCATTGCACTCTAGTCTGGGCAAAGTACGTTTAACAGTGATATAAACTGCTAAACTGACTTCCAATAAGATTATACTGGAGTGCAGTGGTGTGATCTCGGCTCACCGTAACCTCTACCTCCCGGGTTCAAGTAATTCTCCTGTTTCTGTCTCCTAAGTAACTGGGATTACAGGCACCCATTGCTACGCCCAGCTAATTTTTGTATTTGTTCTCTTACTCTTCTAGAGATCAAAAGTCAGAAAAAAATTTTTTTTTTTTTTTTTGTCATGGGAAAATGCTCATTTCTCTACACTATACCCAGCTCTTGGCATTATGAATATTTTATTTATTTTTTTTTTTTTGCCAGTCTCTTGGGCAATAAAACAGTAGCTCATTATTACTTTAAGAAAAGTTACCGGCATACGGGAGAAGGGGAGACCTGATGACAGCAAATGAGTAAAGTGAGCTCGCCTTACCCTTATCTCAGTGCTAAGGTTCTTCTGTTTTAGCTTCACAGCTTTTTCATGAGTGACGGTGAAGTCCCAGCAAAAGATCAGCTTAGTGATCCCTCCGGAGTGAATGTGGGGGTTAATGAAGTTGTTCCGGAAATACCTGGCCATGCTAGAGAAGGCAGAAACCAAAATATCCCAAGGTGATTACAGCAGGCATTGGGAATGCAGGGCTTCAACAGACAGCCCTATTACTGATGGGGAAAGGCAGCCTGAAGACTTAGCCCCAGGCTGTTGGCCTGGAGCAGTGTGGTCACAGCACAGCGGTGAAATGAGTACTGGCTTTGGGACCGCACAGGCCTGGCGTGCTGCTCTGGATGTGCCCACTGAGCGATCTTTGTCCTGTGAATTGTTCTGATTCTGGGCTTCAGTTTCCACATTTGTAGAAAAGGAATAACAATAGTACCCACCTCACAGAGTTGTGCTTTTTTTTGTTTGTTTGTTTTTGAGACAGAGTTTTGCTTTTATCTCCCAGGCTGGAGTGCTGTGGCATGATCTTGGTTGCTGCAACCTCCACCTCCCAGGTTCAAGCGATTCTCCTGCCTCAGTCTCCCAGTAACTGGGATTATAGGTGCCCATTGCCACACCCAGCTAATTTTTATATTTTTAATACAGGCAGGGTTTCACCGTGTTGGCCAGGTTAGTCTCAAACTCCTGACCTCAGCTGATCCACCCAGTTCCCTGTTGATGCTGTAACAATTGGCAACCAACTTAGCGGCTGAAAACAACACAAATTTATTCTCTTACCCTTTTAGAGATCAGAAGTCAGAAAATGTTTTTCCTTGTTGTTTGTTTAGAGATGAGGTCTTACTGGCTGTGTGGCCCCGGCTGGAGTGCAGTGGTGCAGTCACAGCTCACTGCAGCCTTGACCTCCTGGGCTCAAGCGATCCTCCCGCCACAGCCTCCAAAGTAGCTGGAACTATAGGCACGTGCCACCACGCCCAGCTAATCAGAAAATGAGTCTCACAGAGGTAAAATGAAGGTGTTGGCAGCCTGTGTTCCTTCTGGAGGCTCTAGGGGAGAATCCGTTTCCTTGTCTTTTCCAGCTTCTAGATGCTGTCCTCTTTCCTTGGCTTGTGGTCACCTCCATCTTCAAAGCCATCAGGGTAGCGTCTTCCCATCCCCCCGCTTCTCTCTGACCTCCTGCCTCCCTCTTATAAAGACCCTTGTGATCCATTGGGTCCACCCGGATAATCCAGGATAATCTCCCCGCTTAAAAATCCTCAATCACATCTTCAAAGTCCCTTTGGTTACGTGAAGTTACATATCCACCAGTTTGTGCGATTAGGATGTAGACATCTCTGGAGGTGGGGGCAGATGATTCAGCTTTCCAAAGAGTCCATGTAGTGCTCAGAGCATCAAGCACTTGATGAAGGCACTGTTATTGTCATGGATATCTCAGGCCCAGGAAGCCCTCAGCACACACACAAAAATGCTGCGTGAAACAGACGCTGCTGTTCTGAAATTTGCCACTACTCAGTAACAGCAACTTAAGAATCTCAGCTCACTGCAGCCTTGACCTAATGGGCTCAGGTGATTCTCCCACCTCAGTCTTCCAAGTAGCTGTGACTACAGGCGTGTGCCACCAAGCCAGGCTAATTTTTTGTATATTTAGTACAGATGGGATTTTGCCATGTTGCCCAGGCCAGTCTTGAACTCCTAGACTCAAGTGATATACCCACCCCGGCCTCCCAGAATGCTAAGATTACAGGCATGAGCCACCGTGGCCAGCCTATACATTTTTTCATATGTGTATTTTCCATCCGTACCTCGTCTCTGATAGTTATCTATTATGTTCTTCTGTCCATATCATTGCTAGGGTAATTGCATCCTTATTATCAGGCTGACCAATTTCTTAAAAAGCACAGAAACTCCTCTCTTCTTCTGTCCAAGCTCTTATTTAATAGTGCAGGACAAGGAATGATAGGACAGCAATACAAAGTCAAAACTGCAGTCCAGGTGCAGTGGCTCACGCCTGTAATCCCATCACTTCGGGAGGCTGAGGCGGGTGGATCACCTGAGGTCAGGAGTTTGAGACCAGCCTGGCCAACATGGTGAAACCCCATCTCTACCAAAAATTACAAAAATTAGCTGGGCAAGGTGTCGCACACCTGTAATCCCAACTACTTGGGAGGCTGAGGAGGGAGAATCGCTTGAACCCAGGAGGCAGAGGTTGCAGTGAGCCAAGATTGTGCCATGGTACTCCAGCCTGGGCGACAGCGCAAGACTCTGTCTCAAAAAAAACAAAAAAAGAAAAAAAAGTCAAAACTGCAGAGAAACTGTTACCTGGGTAATTTTTGAATTTCTTGCATTTTTGCCTAAGTCTAACACGACCCTCAGAATCAGGAAATGCAGAGGCTTCCATACCTGAACAGCAAACTGAAGAAGCAGGTGGTCAAGCATGCTCCGATCGTGAAGATGTAGGCCAACTGCATGTTGTAGGATGCCCCGCTGTTCCCGTGCTGGATGGTGGAATTGGTGTAAAAGCCATAGTACATGACCGTGTCCCTAAAATAACCCTGAAAGGGACAATAAACCCTAGGTCAGGTGGATCTCCTTAAAAAAACGGTAAATGACTATGGTCATCAGAGTTGACCTCTTCTGAATACAAGAAGCTTGGGCCAGTCAGTTTAGACATTTTGTTTTCCAGGAAAGGGCCACCGAAAATTTGGACATTGTGTCACTGGGCTCTCAGACTTGAAAAGAAATCCAACATAAATTTATAATGGAAACATTGAGCTGTTACCACCTGGACTCAGTGACCAAGTGAAACATCAGCAAGAACAAGACGCCTAGGCCTGTCGTGTCACCAGTATTATGTGCCTCTGTCACCAGTATTATGGATAAACATGTTTGGCCGGGTGTGGTGGCTCATGCCTGTAATCTCAGCACTTTGGGAGGCTGAGGCAGGCAGATCATGAGGTTAGGAAATCGAGACATCCTGGCCGACATGGTGAAACCCTGTCTCTACTAAAATACAAAAAACTAGCCAGGCATGGTGGTGAGTGCCTGTAGCTACTTGGGAGGCTTAGGCAGGGAGATTACTTGAACCTGGGAGGCGGGGATTGCAGTTAGCCGAGATCGTGCCACTGCACTCCAGCCTGGGCAACAGAGCAAGACTCCATCTCAAAACAAACAAACAAATGCTTAATGGGAAACAAATGAAGCCTTTAGACCTACATTTCAGTGCACAGGAAATAAGAAGCCAGAGAAACACATTCTAGAGATCACTAGAAAATAACCAGACAATTCCAGAAGGTAGGACATTGGAATCTACACAGCAATTGGCTTAATTTCTGCAATAAGCCAATATCAAGAAAAAAGGGGCTGGGCTGCAGAGATTATTTTAGATTAATAGAGATTTAAGGGGGAAAAATCCGTAGAATGTGAAATCTGGTTGTTGACTGAATCCTGGTCTGAATAAGCAAGTTATGAAAGACATTTTGCGGTCTATGCATGGTGGCTCACACCTGTAATCCCAACACTTTGGAGGTCAAGGTGGATGGATCACTTGAGGTCAGGAGTTCAAAACCAGCCTTGCCAATATAGTGAAACCCTGCTTCTCCTAAAAATACAAAAAAATTAGCCAGATGTGGTGGCACCTGCCTGTAATCCCAGCTACTCTGAAGGCTGAGGCATGAGAATTGCTTTAACCTCGGAAGCAGAGGTTGCAGTGAGCCAAGATTGCACCACTGCACTGTAGCTTGAGTGACAGAGAAAAATTCTGTCTCAAATAAATGAATACATACATACATACATAACATTGTGGGTTGGGAGCAGTGGCTCACACCTGTAATCCCAGCAAATCCAAGCACTTTGGGAGGCCAAGGCAGGCAGATCTCTTTTTTTTTTTTTTTTTTTTTTTTGAGACAGAGTTTCTCTCTTGTTACCCAGGCTGGAGTGCAATGGCGCGATCTCGGCTCACCGCAACCTCCGCCTCCTAAGTTCAGGCAATTCTCCTGCCTCAGCCTCCAGAGTAGCTGGGATTACAGGCATGCGCCACCATGCCCAGCTAATTTTTTGTAGTTTTAGTAGAGACAGGGTTTCACCATGTTGACCAGGATGGTCTCGATCTCTTGACTTCGTGATCTACCCGCCTCGGCCTCCCAAAGTGCTGGGATTACAGGCTTGAGCCACCGCGCCCGGCCAGCAGGCAGATCTCTTGAGCCCAGTAGTTAGAGACCAGCCTGGGCAACATGGTGAAACCCTGTCTCCACAAAAAATACAAAAATTAGCTAGACATGCCGGTGGCACGTGCCTGTGGTCCCAGCTAGTCGGGAAGCTGAGGTGGGAGGATCACTTGAGCCTAGGAGTCTAGGGTTGCAATGAACCAAAATCACACGACTGCGCTCCAGCCCGTGTGACAGGGAGATCCAGTATCAACAACAACAACAACAACAAAAGACATTTTGGGGAAGATTGGGAAATTAGAATGTGTCTGGATTTTAGATGATGTTAATTTTTAATTTTCTTAGGTGTGATAATGATACTGTGACTGCAGAGAGGCGTCCTTATTTTTCAGAGATGACTGTTGAAAAATTTCAGGGTAAAAATATCTTGACATCTGTAGTTTACTTTAAAATGCTTCCAAAAATAATGAAAGAAAGCAAATATGGCAATTTTAAATCTACACAGTGGGTATATGGGTGTTTATTATACAACTCTGTATTTTTTGTATGTTTGAAATTTTTATAATAAAATGTTTCCTGTATACAAATATACAAAATACACATACTGAGCCAGGCATGGTGGCTTATGCCTGTAATCCCAGCACTTTGGGAGGCTGAGGCTGGAAGATCATTTGAGGCCGGGAGTTTGAGACTAGCCTGGGCTACCTAGTGAAAACCCATCTCTACAAAAAAAAATTTTTTTTTAATTAGCCAGGCATGGTGATGTGGGCCTGTAGTCCCAGCTAATGGGGAGACACAGGCAGGAAGAACATTTGAGCCTGGGAGGTTGAGGCTGTAGTGAGCTGTGACTACAGAACTGCACTCTAGCCTGGGTGACAGAGTGAGAAAAAAGAAAGAGAGGGCGGGGCATGGTGGCTCACGCCTGTAACCCCAGCACTTCGGGAGGCC
>NW_022441402.1:0-5589 GCF_009761245.1 Sapajus apella
AGCCATATACAGGCTCCTAACAATTAGCGGTAAGATCGCGTCTAAACCACAGGAGCATCATCTCTTTCAAACTGCTGTCTTATGTGTTCATTCAACTACGGAAGTTGCAGGTATGTTTAGATTCAACGAGTTAGAAATACGTTTCTTCTAAAAGCTGCGTTTGGATATTCCTGAGTGAATGGGAACAATTTGCGTAATGAGAAATATCTGGCTCTAAAACAAAAGCGGAGCTATGCAGCAGAATGATGGTGAAGGTGTATATTAAACTTACAGAGTTAAACAATTATGTGAATGTAGCTTGTCACTAACCCTTTCTTTGGAGAATCTGGAAAGATATATTTCCAGCCATATACAGACTCTTAAGAATTAGCTTTAAGGTCGTATGTAAATCATACGAGAAACGTCTCTTTCAAACTGCTCCACTGTGTGTTCGCTCACCTTAGGAAGTTGCATCTAAGTTTAGATTCTGCGAGTTAGAAACACGTTTCTCCAAAAAGCTACGTTTGGATATTCCTGAGTGAATGGGAATATATGGTTTAATGAGAAATATATGGCTCTAAAACAAAAACGGAGCTATGTAGCAGAATGATTGTCAAGGTGTATGTTCAATTTACATAGTTAAACAGATGTGTGAATGTAGCAGTTCAGAAACACTTTCTTTGCAGAATCGGGAAAGAGATAATTCCAGCCATATACAGGATTATAAGATTTAGCGGTAAGATCGTGTCTAAACCACAGGAGAAACGTCTCTTTCAAAGTGCTCTCCTATGTTTGGTTCACATTAGGAAGTTGCATCTATGTTTAGATTCAGCGAATTAGAAACAGGTTTCTTCTGAAAGCTGCGTTTGGATATTCTTGGTTTATTGGGAGTATAGGGTATAATTAGAAATATCGGGCTCCAAAACAAAAACGGAGCTATGTAGCAGAATGATTGTCAAGGTGTATGTTCAACATAGAGAGTTAAAGATATATGTGAATGTAGCAGTTCAGAAAACCTTTCTTTGGAGAATCTGGAGAGACATATTTCAAGCCATATACAGGCTCCTAAGAATTAGCGGTAAGATCGCGTCTAAACCACAGGAGAATCGTCTCTTTCAAGCTGCTCTCTTATGTGTTCGTTCACCTTCGGAAGTTGCATCTATGTTTAGATTCAGCGAGGTAGAAACACGTTTCTTCTTAAAGCTGCGTTTGGATATTCCTGAGTTAATGGGAATAATGGGTGTAATGAGATATATCTGGCTCTAAAACAAAAGCGGAGCAGTGTAGCAGAATGATTGTTAAGGTGTATATTAAACTTACAGAGCTAAACCATTGTGTGAATGTAGCAGTTCACTAACCCTTTCTTTGGAGAATCTGGAAAGAGATATTTCCAGCCATATACAGACACTTAAGAATTAGTTTTAAGATCGCATCTAAATCATACAAGAGACATCTCTTTCTAACTGCTCCACTGTGTGTTCGTTCATCTTCTTAAGTTGCATCTATGTTTAGATTCAGCGATTTAGAAACACGATTCTTCTAAAAGCTGCTTTTGGATATTCCTGAGTGAATGGGAATAATGGATGTAATGAGAAATATCTGGCTCTAAAACAAAAGTGGAGCTATGTAGCAGAATGATTGTCAAGGTGTATGTTCAACTTTCAGAGTTAAACAAATGTGTGAATGTAGCAGTTCAGAAACCCTTTCGTTGGAGAATCTGGAAAAAGATAATTCCAACTATATACAGGCTCATAAGATTTAGCGGTAAGATCGCGTCGAAACCAAAGGAGAAACATCTCTTTCAAACTGCTCTGCTCTGTGTTCCTTAACCTTAGGAAGTTGCATCTATGTTTAGATTCAGCAAGTTCGAAACACGTTTCTCCTAAAAGCTGCGTTTGGATATTCCTGAGTGAATGGGCATAATGGGTGTAATGAGAAATATCTGGCTCTAAAAGAAAAACGGAGCTATGTAGCAGAATGATTGTCAAGGTGTATATTAAACTTACAGAGTTAAACCATTGTGTGAATGTAGCAGTTCACTAACCCTTTCTTTGGAGAATCTGGAAAGAGATATTTCCAGCCATATACAGACTCTTAAGAATTAGCTTTAAGATCGCATCTGAATCATACGAGAAACGTCTCTTTCAAACTGCTCTGCTCTGTGTTCGTTCACCTTAGGAAGTTGATCTATGTTTAGATTCAGCGAGTTAGAAACACGTTTTTTCTAAAATCTACGTTTGGATATTCCTTAGTGAAGGGGATTATAGGGTGTAATGAGAAATATCGGGCTCTAAAACAACAATGGAGCTGTGTAGAAGAATGATTGTCAAGGTGTACATTCAACTTAGAGATGTAAACAGATATGTGAATGTAGCAGTTCAGAAAATCTTTCTTTGGAGATTCTGGTAAGAGATATTTCCAGCCATATACAGGCTCCTAAGAATTAGCGGTAAGGTCGCGTCTAAACCACAGGAGAATCGTCTCGTTCAAACTGGTGTGCTGTGTGTTCGTTGACCTTAGGAAGTAGCACCTATGTTTTGATTCAGCGAGTTAGAAACACGGTTCTTCTAAAAGCTGCGTGTCGATATTCTTGAGAGAATGGGAGTATACTGTTTAATCAGAAATATCTGGCTCTAAAACAAAAACGGAGCTATGTAGCAGAATGATTTTCAAGGTGTATGTTCAACTTACAGAGTTAAACACACGCGTGATTGTAGCAGTTCACAAACACTTTCTTTGGAGAATCTGGAAAGAGATAATTACAGCCATATACAGGCACATAAGATTTAGCGGTAAGATGTGGTCTAAACCACAGGAGAAAAGTCTCTTTCTAACTGCTCTGCTGTGTTTGGTTCACATTAGGAAGTGGCATCTATGTTTAGATTCAGCGAGTTACAAACAGGTTTCTTCTAAAAGCTGCATTTGTATATTCCTGGGTTATTGGGAGTATAGGGTGTAATGAGAAATACCTGGCTCTAAAAATAAACGGAGCTATGTCAAAGAATGATTGTCAAGGTGTGTATTCAACTTACCGATTTAGGCAGATGTGTGAATGTAGCAGTTCACAAACCCTTTCCTTGGAGAATCTGGAAAGAGATATTTCCAGCCATATACAGGCTCATAAGAATTAGCTTTAACATTGCGTCTAAACCACAGGAGAAATGTCTCTTTCAAACTGCTCCGCTGTGTGTTCGTTCACCTTCGGAAGTTGCATCTATGTTTCGATTCAGCGAGTTAGAAACACGTTTCTTCTATAATCTGCGTTTGGATATTCCTGAGTGAATGGGAGTATAGGGTGTAAAGAGAAATATCTGGCTCTAAAACAAAAACGGAGCTATGTAGCTTAATGATTGTCAAGGTGTATATTCAACATATAGAGTTAAACAGATGTGTTAATATACCAGTTCAGAAAACCTTTCTTTGGATAATCTGGAAATACATATTTCCAGCCATAAACAGGCTCATGAGAATTAGCGGTAATATCGCGTCTAAACCACAGGAGGTACGTCTCTTTCGAAGTGCTCTGCTGTGTGTTCGTTGACCTTAGGAAGTTGCATCTATGTTTCGATTCGGCGAGTTAGAAAAACGTTTCTTCTAAAACCTCCGTGTCGATATTCTTGAGTGAATGGCAGTATACAGTGTAATCAGAAATATCTGGCTCTAAAACAAAAACGGAAGTATGGAGCAGAATGATTGTCAAGGTGTATATTCAACTTAGATAGTTAAACAGATATGTGAATGTAGCAGGTGAATAACCCTTTCTTTGGAGAATCTGGAAAGACATATTTCCAGCAATATACAGACTTTTAAGAATTAGCTATAAGATCGCGTCTAAATCACATTAGAAATATGTCTTCCAAAATGCTCTCTTATGTGTTCGTTCACCTTCGGAAGTTGCATCTATGTTTAGATTCAGCGAGTTAGAAACACGTTTCTCCAAAAAACGGCGTTTGGATATTCCTCAGTGAATGGGAGTATAGGGTGTAATGAGAAATATCGGGCTCTAAAATAAAAACGGAGCTATGCAGCTGAATGATTCAACATACAGAGTTAGACAGATGTGTGAATGTAGCAGTTCAGAAAACCTTTCTTTGGAGAATTCGGAAAGAGATATTTCCAGCCATAAACAGGCTCATAAGAATTAACATTAAGATCGCATCAAAACCGCAGGAGAAACGTTTCTTTCAAACTGCTCTGCTGTGTGTTCGTTGACCTTAGGATGGTGCATCTATGTTTTGAATCAGCGACTTAGAAACACGTTTGTTCTCAAAGCTGCGTGTCGTTATTCTTGAGTGAATGGGAGAATAGGGTGTAATGAGAAATATCTGGCTCTAAAACAAAAACGGAGCTATGTAGCGGAATGATTCTCAAGGTGTATATTAAACGTACAGAGTTAAACAATTGTGTGAATGTAGCAGTTCAGAAACACTTTCTTTGGAGAATCTGGAAAGAGATAATTCCAGCCATATGCACACTCATAAGATTTAGCTTTAAGATCACTTCTAAACCATAGGAGAAACGTCTGTTTCAAACTGCTCTGCTGTGTGTTCGTTGACCTTAGGAAGTTACATCTATGTTTCGATTCAGAGAGTTAGAAACACGTTTCTTCTAAAACTGCGTGTCGATATTCTTGAGTGAATGGGAGTATACAGTGTAATGAGAAATATCTGGCTCTAAAACAAAAACGGAGCTGTGTAGCAGAATGATTGTCAAGGTCTTTGTTCATCTTACAGAGATAAACAGATGTGTGAATGTAGCAGTTCAGAAAAAGTTTCTTTGGAGAATCTGGAAGGAGATAATTCCAGCCATATACAGGCTCATATGATTTAGCGGTAAGTTCGCGTCTAAACCGCAGGAGAAACGTCTCTTTAAAATGGCTCTGCTGTGTTTGGTTCACATTAGGAAGTTGCATCTATGTTTAGATACAGCGAGTTAGAAACATGTTTCTTCTAAAAGCTGCGTTTGGATATTCCTGGGTTATTGGGATTATAGGGTGTAATGAGAAATATCTGGCTCTAAAACAAAAACGGAGCTATGTAGCAGAATGATTGTCAAGGTGTGTATTCTACTTACAGAGTTAGACAGATGTGTGAATGTAACAGTTCAGAAACCCTTTCTTTGGAGAATCTTGAAAGAGATATTTCCAACCATATACAGGCTCCTAAGAATTAGCGGTATGATCGCGTCTAAACCACAGGAGAATCATCTCTTTCAAGCTACTCTCTTATGTGTTCGTTCACCTTCGGAAGTTGCATCAATGATTCGATTCAGGGAGTTAGAAACACGTTTCTTCTAAAAGCTGCGATTGGACATACCTGAGTGAATGGGAATAATGGGTGTAATGAGAAATATCTGGCTCTAAAACAAAAGCGGAGCTTTGTAGCAGAATGATTGTCAAGGTTTATATTAAAATTACAGAGTTAAACAATTGTGTGAATGTAGCAGTACACTAACCCTTTCTTTGGAGAATCTGAAAAGAGATATTTCCAGCCATATACAGATTCCTAAGAATTAGCTTTAAGATCGCATCTAAATCACAGGAGAAAAGTCTCTTTCAAACTGTTCCGCTGTGTGTTCGTTCACCTTAGGAAGATGCATCTATGTTTAGAT
>NW_022441403.1:0-5588 GCF_009761245.1 Sapajus apella
CTGGGTGACAGAGTGAGACTCCGTCTCAAAAAAAAAAAAGAAGAAAATTTGTAAGAAAAAGCATTATTAAAAGCACAAAATTAGGATGCAATAGAAAAAACATAGCTCACTTGGATTATATTTGTATTACTGACAAAAAACTAAATAAAAAAAAATAAGTGCATACTGTGCAGGCCATATTGAAGATCAGAACAAGTAGTTAGACACAGAGCCAACAAATATTTCCTGGCAAAAGTATCACTAGAGCAAAGTGAATTTAACTGCAGCAACTCCTAGGAATGTATTAGCCTTTGTATAGTTAAAAATGACTACTTATGTTAAAAAATAAAATAAAATAAAAGTTAAATTAACTAAAGGATTTTGTAAAGTGAGGGTAAATAAGGACACTTCCTTAAAAAAAAAAAAAAAAAGTCTTAGCTGGTCATAATAACAGTTACACGGAAGACAGGGAAAAGTTTTGGTAGAATCTAGTATCATCCTTTCAGCCTGAAAATGAGACCTGTGAGGAATAGTCTAAATAAATTTATCTCTGCAGTTCTAAACTGCTAAATATGACTAAAAAGTAAAACTAAAGAAACAAATATAAACGGACTTACAAAAGTCTAAATGAGAAATAATAAAAGCTAGATCGAACCAGTATTTTGCAAAAATCAGATATTTTAAAGGACATTAAACCAACAAAGATGGCACGATTAACAGCAGAAAAATGGTAGGTTAAAATAAATCAATATAAGGAGGAGCTAAAAATTGATCTAATAGTGATCCCATGCAAATGGAAGAATTTGTCCACTTGACAAGCAGTGCTGGGAGAAGACAAAATGTTTATAGAAAACATAAAACGAATTTTTTGTGCTGGTCATTGAACTGTAATTAATTGAACCATGTTAGAATACAGGCAAGAGAAGATAGTAGATGCGTAATGTCACTTGTACCCAGAGGAAAAAAATTAACATTATCAGAAGAAAATGATGTGCACAATATATTATAAAATTATTTATAAAATTAGACTGTGTAATGCACTAATTAAAAAGTTTAAAGGCATTCATGCTCTGCGTCAAAGCTGGTTTTAGATACTTTTCGAATCTAACAGTATTAAAGTGCTTTTGGTCCTTCTAACCAAAAGTTCTTAATGGTATTATATAAGGAATCATTTTCTTCTAAAGAGTACATTATATCCAAACAGGCATCTTACATACTGCCTTAAAAAGAGATGATTTGATCCAGGGGGATGACCAAAACAGATTCCAAAGGGAAGAATCTATTTAACAGCACTAAGTTCCTTAAGTATTAAACTGACTAACAGAAAAAAGTGGTTTAAGTACACTAGCAATCCAACTATTTTATATTAAAGCTAATTTATGCTGCGATTGCCACTGCCACTCTTAAGCATTCTAAATACAAGAAAGCCCAATGAATTAATTTGTCCAAATAATTGGGAACAAAATATTTGACCAGTAAAATTGAATAAGACCATTTGTTTGTGATCAAGCCAACAATTTTACGATCATCCGGTCAAGTATAAATCTAAATAATCATGTTTCGTTTGGATTTATTCACTGGACATGAAAAATAATTAAGTATTATAGTGAGAAAAATGTGAAAATAAACTATTTGTATGTCTTTAAAACAAAAAATCAAATATCAGTAGGCATATATAAAATTTAGAAAAGGAGATGAAGGAAAGCAAACATTAAAATGTCAGGATTTTAATATAACCTAATCTAAAAGTTAAGAGTACCTGAAAGATAATAAGATAAATGAAGAATAAAGACCATGAGGGGAAGAGTATTAAAGATCATGAATTGAAATAAAGAAAAAGGAGGCTTTAAAGGATAATCATAATTAAATAGCTGTCTTTTTGTTACAGTCTCTTCTTAACTCCAACCTCTAATTCACACTCTATGAGGAAATTAAATGACTCCACGTGAAGCCTGCAGTTAAGACTATACCTTTAGTAGAAAGTGGATTTCAATGACTGAAAACAATTCAGAGTGAAATACAGCTGCAGCAATCAAGCAAGTAGCATCGTCAGTAGAAAAGCATTATGTAACTTGTTGGGGAGCACAGTAAAAGAAAGCTTAGTTTATAAAACAGTATGAGAAAATGATATCAAAAGAGGAAAAAAGTAAACATAATAAACAGCAAAGATCCACATTTGTATGGGTATGGGTCAAAGAAGTTAAAGTGAAAGATACAGTCTCAAATATATTCTAAAATTTAAAAGTACTTAAAATTTTACAAGCATTTTCACATCAAGACCTAGAGTAAGTTTCATGAATCAAAATGTCAACCTAAAAAGATATAATATATACTGGAAAAAAATACAACAACGTAGTAGATGGTAGAATCAATATCATGTATCTAATCCTCCATGGTTTACTGACACAGAAATATGAATAAGCCCTTGAAGAAAAGTCATATGCCATCTTACTTTTTAAATAAATAGATTTCATATTGCCCCACAGAAGATATATTTGAGAAAAGGCTAAAATATAACTATATAAATTTATAATAAAGTAAATGAAATAATTTGGTGAAATTACATAATGCAGAGTATAAATGGAAGAGTTCAAAACTATTTATACTCTAAGCTGCACTTCAAATAGCAGCTTCCAAATAGACATTTAACTCAATACAAAGGTAAAAAATATAATTTGTTTTCTAGTTAATCATCAAATACTTAGTCCAAATGTAAAAATATTTTTCCTTACATAAATTAATGAATACTCCTTAGTTCTTTTTGTGACTTGAATTTCACAAAACTCTTCAGCAAAATATTTGATAAGCCAAAGACTTTAGAGATTATTCACATTATAAACAAAGAAGCAACAGTAAACAGAGCAGAAAACAGAACAATCAATGTTAATCAGAACTCAAAGTCCAGGTCCAGATGGGTTCACACCTGAATTCTACCATACGTACAAAGAGGAGCTGGTACCATTGCTTCTGAAACTATTCCAAACAATACAAAAAGAGGGAATCCTTCCCAAATCATTTTATGAGACCAACATCACCCTGATACCAAAACCCAGCAGAGACTCAGCAAAAAAAGAAAACTTCAGGCCAGTGTCCCTGATGAACACAGATGGAAAAATCTTCAATAAAATACTGGCAAACTAATTGCAACAGCACATCAAAAAGCTGATCCATCACGATCAAGTAGGCTTCATTCTGGGGATGCAAGGCTGGTTCAACATATGCAAGTCTATAAATGTAATTCACCACATAAACAGAACCAAAGACAAAAACCACATGATTATCTCAATAGATGCAGAGAAGTGCTTTGACAAAATTCAACAGCCCTTTATGCTAAAATTCTCAATAAACTAGGTATCCAGGGAACATACCTCAAAATAATAAAACCTATTTATGATAAACCTACAACCAATATCATACTGAATGGGCAAAAACCAGAAGCATTCCCTTTGAAACTTGGCTCTAGACAAGGATGTCCTCTCTCACCACTCCTATTCAATACAGTATTGGAAGTTCTAGCCAAAGAAATTAGGCAAGAAAAAAAATAACAAAGGGTATTCAATTAGAAAAAGAAGAAGTCAGATTGTCTCTATTCACAGATGACATAATCGTATATTTGGAAGACCCCATCATCTCAGCCCAAAATCTCCTGAAACTGATAAGCAACTTCAGCAAAGTTTCAGGATACAAAATCAATATGCGGAAATCACAAGCATTTCTATACACCAATAACAGACAACCAGAGAGCCAAATCAAGAGCGAACTCCCATTCACAATTGCTACAAAGAGAATAAAATACCTAGGAATATAACTAACAAAGAATATAAAGGACCTCTTCAAGGAGAACTACAAACCACTGCTCAACGAAATAAGAGAGGAAACGAAACAAACAAATGGAGAAACATTCCATGCTCATGGTTAGGAATAATCAATATCGTGAAAATGGCCATACTGCCCATAGTAATTTATAGATTTAACACTATCCCCATCAAACTACCAATGCCCTTCTTCACAGAACTGGGGAAAAACCCTTAAACTTTATATGGAACCAGAAGAGAGCCCACATAGCGAAGACAATCCTAAGCAAAAGGAACAAAGCCAGAGGCATCATGCTACCTGATTTCAAACTATACTACAAAGCTACAGTAATCAAAACAGCATGGTACTGGTACCAAAACAGAGATATAGACCAATGGAATAGAACAGAGGCCTCGGAGGCAACACTGCACATCTACAACCATCTGATCTGTGACAAACCTGACAAAAAACAATGGGGAAATGATTCCCTGTTTAATAAATGGTGTTGGGAAAACTGACTAGCCATGGGCTGGAAGCAGAAACTGGGCCCCTTCCTGACACCTTACACTAAAATTAACTCCAGATGGATTAAAGACTTAAACATAAGACCTAACACCATAAAAACCCTAGAAGAAAATCTAGGCAAAACCATTCAGGAAATAGGCATAGGCAAGCACTTCTTGACTAAAACCCCAAAAGCATTGGCAACAAAAGCCTGTTAGAATGGCAATCATTAAAAAATCTGGAGACAACAGATGCTGGAGAGGATGGGGAGAAATAGGAACATTTTTATACTGTTGGTTTGAGTGTAAACTAGTTCAACCATTGTGGAAGACAGTGTGGCACTTCTTCAAGGACCTAGAAATAGAAATTCCATTTAACCCACCAACCCCATTATTGGGTATATACCCAAAGGATTATAAATCATTCTATTATAAAGACACATACACATGTATGTTCATAGCAGCACTGTTTACAATAGCAAAGACCTGGAACCAACCCACATGCCCATCAACAATAAACTAGACAAGGAAAATGTGGCACGTTAACACCATGGAATACTATGCAGCCATAAAAAACGATGAGCTCCTGTCCTTTGTAGGGACATGGATGAATCTGGAAACCATTATTCTCAGCAAACTGACAGAAGAACAGCAAATCAAACACCACATGTTCTCACTCACAGGTGGGTGTTGAACAATGAGAACACATGGACACAGGGAGGGGAGCATTGCACACTGGGGTCTGTTGAGGGGGGCCAAGGAAGGGACAGCAGGGAGTGGGGAGGTTGGGGAGGGGTAACATGGGGAGAAATGACAGATGTAGGTGACGGGGGGATGGAGGCAGCAAACCACACTGCCATGTGTGTACCTATGCAACAATCCTGCATGATCTGCACATGTACCCCAGAACCTGAAATACAATAAAAAAGAAAAAAAAAAGAAGAATGTGCTAAGGATAGTTGGGAGGGCTTTTACTTATAATATGCTTTTCAGATTGTTAATCATAAAACATATTACTTTTTTTTTTTTTGAGACAGAGTTTCGTTCTTGTTACCCAGGCTGGAGTGCAATGGCATCATCTGGGCTCACCGCAACCTCTGCCTCCTGTGTTCAAGCAATTCTCCTACCTCAGCTTCCTGAGTAGCTGGGACTACAGGCCTGTGCCACCATGTCCAGCTAATTTTTGAATTTTTAGTAGAGACGGGGTTTCACCTTGTTGACCAGGATCGTCTTGATCTCTTGACCTTGTGATCCACCCACCTCAGCCTTCCAAAGTGCTGGGATTACAGGCGTGAGCCACCGCGCCCAGCT
>NW_022441404.1:0-5588 GCF_009761245.1 Sapajus apella
GTAGCTGGGACTACAGGCACGCGCCACCATGCCCAGCTAATTTTTTGTAGTTTTAGTAGAGACGGGGTTTCACCATGTTGACCAGGATGGTCTCGATCTCTTGACCTCGTGATCCACCCGCCTCGGCCTCCCAAAGTGCTGGGATTACAGGCTTGAGCCACCGCGCCCGGCCTGGGTTCTTTCACTTTTTTTTTGGCTGTTATAAACATGGCTATGAACATCCTTGTACATTTCTTTTGTGTGAATGTAGACTTTACAGTTACCCTTGAATAGTGCAGAGGTTAAGGGCAGTGAGCCTCTGTGTAGACAAAATCCCACATATAACTTGTTTTTTTTTTTTGAGATGGAGCGTTGGTCTGTCACCCAGGCTTGAGGGCAGTGGTGTGATCTTGGCTCACTGCAACTCCTGCCTCCTGGTTTCAAGTGATTCTCCTGCCTCAGTCTCCCAAGTAGCTGGGACTACAAGCATGCACCATGCCTGGCTAATTTTTGTTTTTAGTAGAGACAGGGTTTTGCCATGTTGGCCAGGCTGGTCTCGAACTCCTGACATCAGGTGATCCACCCTCCTTGCCACTATAACTTTTGACTCCCCCAAAAAACTTAACTACTAATAGCCTATCATTGACTGGAAGCCTAACAATGACATAAACAGCTGATGAATGCGTATTTTGTATGTTTATGTATTATATACTGTGTTCTTACAATAAAGTAAGCTAGAGAAAAGAAAATGTTATTAAGAAAATCACAGCTGGGCTCAGTGGCTCACGAGTGTAATCCCAGCACTTTGAGAGGCGAGGCAAGCTGACCACTTGAGCTCAGGAGTTCAAGACCAGACTGGCCAACATGGTGAAATCCCACCTCTGCAAAAATTAGCTGGCCGTGGTGGCACGCGCCTGTAGTTCCAGCTACTTGGGAGGCTGAGCTGAGAGGATCGCTTGAGCCTGGGAGGTTGAGGCTTCAGTGAGATGTGATCACAACACTGGATTCCAGCCTGGGCAACAGAGTGAGACCCTATCTTAAAAAAAAAAAAAAGACTATAAAATTAAAAATTTAAAAATCATAATGAAGGACGGGCACAGTGGCTCAAGCCTGTAATCCCAGCACTTTGGGAGGCCGAGGCAGACGAATCAAGAGGTCAGGAGTTCGTAGACCAGCCTGGCCAACATAGTGAAACCCCATCTCTAGTAAAAACACACAAAAATTGGCAGGGTGTAGTGGTTGGTGCCTGTAATCCCAGCTACTAGGGAGGCTGAGGCAGGAGAGTCACGTGAATCCGGGAGGCAGAGTTTGCGGTGAGCCAAGATTGCACCATTGCACTCCAGCCTAGGCAATTCAGTCTCAAAAAAAAATCACAAAGAAAGAGAAAATCTGTTTACTATTTATAATAAGGTGGAAGTGGATTATCGTAAAAGACTTCATGTTGAGTGGGCTGAGGAGGAGGGAGAGGAGGGGTTGGTCTTGCTGTCTCAGGGCTGGAAGAGGTGGAAGAAAGTCCACGTGTAGGTGACCTGCACAGTTCAAAGCTGTGTTGTTCAAGGATCAACTGTAGTTCTTTGGGCATATTCTCAGGAGTAGGATCGCTGGCCACAGCCTTTGTAGGTACCAACAGAAGGTTTTCCAAAGTATTTGTACTGCTTTATTGATAAATGCTTATAAAAGCAAAACACCCACCCTAAGGAGAGAGCACAGCTCCCTAAAAGCAGGGCCCATTGGCTGGGCGTGGTGGCTCACGCCTGTAATCCCAGCACTTGGGAGGCTGAGGCAGGTGGATCACCTGAGGTCGGGAGTTCGAGACCAGCCTGACCAACACAGTGAAATCCCATCCCTACTAAAAACACAAAATTAGCCGGCGAGGTGGCACACGCCTGTAACCCCAGCTACGTGGGAGGCTGAGGCAGGAGAATCACTTGAACCCAGGAGGCAGAGGTTGTGGTGAGCCAAGATTGCACCATTGCACTCCAGCCTGGGCAACAAGAATGAAATACCATCTCAAAAAAAAAAAAAAAAAAGGGGGGTTTCACCATGTTGGCCAAAGCTGGTTTCGAACTTTTGACCTCAAGTGATCCCCCCACCTCAGCCTCCCAAAGTTCATTCTTTCTTTTTTTTTTTTTTTTTTTTAAAGAGACGGAGTTTCACCATGTTGGCCAGGATGGTGTTGATCTCTTGACCTCGTGATCCGCCTGCCTCGGCCTCCCAAAGTGCTGGGATTACAGGCGTGAGCCACTGCGTCCGGCCCCAAAGTTCTAAGATGACAGGCATTAGCCACCATGCCCGGCCACGGGACAGGAATCTTTACGGGAAATACCGTGGCAGCAGACAGATTTCACTTTAGGCTTCCTCTCCTCTCTTCTACACTTTGGGTTTTGTTTTCTGCAAAATGGGAGAAGATGCTGGGGGCCAAATGGAGCCTCCAAGGAGCCTAGGAGGATGGAGGAGACGCTGCTAGAAAGTGTCTGTACACTCCCCATGAGGCTGAGCGTGGTGGCTCACACTTGACATCCCAGCACTTTGGGAGGCTGAGGTGGGGGAATCACTTAAGGCTAGGCATTCTAGACCAGCCTGGGCAACATAGCAAAGCTCCTCCCCCATCTCTACAAAAAAATTAAAATATTTAACAAAAACTTAGCTGAGCAGGGTGACATGTGCCTACTTGGGAGGCCGAGGGTGGGAGGATCACTTGAGCCTGCGCGGTGGAGGCTGCAGTGAGCTATGACTGTATCACTGTACTCTAGCCTGGGTGACAGAGCTAGAATTTGTCTCTAAAAAATAAACACACAAGCGGGCCGGGCGCAGTGGCTCATGCCGGTAATCCCAGCACTTTGGGAGGTCAAGGCTGGTGGATCACCCGAGGTCAGGAGTTCAAGACCAGCCTGGCTCACATGGTGAAATCCCATTTCTACTAAAAATACAAAAAAAAATTAGCCGGGCGTGGTGGCGTGCGTCTGTAATCCCAGCTACTCAGGAGGCTGGGGCAGGAGAATCGCTTAAACCCAGGAGGTAGAGGTTGCAGTAAGCTGAGATCGCACCACTGCACTCCAGCTTGGGCAACAAGAGTGAGACTCCATCTTAAAAACAAAAACAGAAAAACACACAAGCAAATAAATAAGTACAATCCTGATGCACTACCAGTGACCCCCAGGTGCACCAGGAGTCCATTCCGCAGGACCTCTGTAAGAGTTTACAAGAACCTGACCTTGCCAACATATTTCACATCGGCAGCTGGCCTCCCAGCCACGGTCCACACCACCCTTATCACTTTCACGGAGGAGTCAGGGACTCCTGCCAAAGACTGACTTTCCCTTCTCGCGACTTTATTGCTACTCAGAGCCTCTGCAGCTGGGGAGGCCCATCTAGCTGTTTCCAGGGGCTGATTGCATAAACTCCGCGTAACGTAAGTCCTGGGTCAATTTTTGGAAAACTCCCTTTCCCCCCACCCCTTTAGAAGATTTTTCCAGCGTCACTTAAACACCCGGCCACGGGAGGGGCTGGAGAGGTGGTTGTTTACAATTCTCAGTCAGAACAGTGTGTCTGAATTTCAGGGCGAGATGTGTGTGAGTGCCTCCGATTGTGGAAAAACAAATGTGATTTGAGAGGAAAAAAAAAAAAAAAAAAAGAGGGAAAATGAATCGGGAAACCACGGCTTGCCAAGTGGGAACTTTGAGACACGGCCCGGATGGTATGATTTCTGACGACTCGAGAAGGAATGTTCTGGAATATTTTGGGAGTTTTGTGTGCTTCTGGCAGACCGACAGCTCATACACCCCCGCCCCACTCCCACCCCACACTCCACGTCACTCCCGTCATTCTGGACAAGCTCCCAAGACAAACGGCTTCTCTTCTTTCCATGGGTTGCAGGCATGTGCCCCCAAGCACTTAAAAATAGCCGCCCGTTTACTGCAGACCTGAGTTTAAACAATCAGGTTTTTCTTAAGACGTAAAAAACTTTTCCACTGAAAAGGGCAGTTTTTGAAACCGTGTGTAGTGAGAGGGAGTTGTTTTTTGTTTTTTCCTTTCCTTTGGAATAGATGTGAAGGTCTTGAGTCTAAAGTGGCCAGCTCAGCCGCGTGCGGAGGCTCATGCCCGTCATCCCAGCACTTTGGGAGGCTGAAGTGGGAAGATCGCTTGAGCTCAGGAGTTCGAGACCGTCCTGACCAACATGGTGAAATCCCATCTCTACTAAAAATACAAAAATTAGCTGGACGTGGTGGAGGGTGCCTGTAGTCCCAGCTACTTGGGAGGCTGAGGCAGGAGAATCGCTTGAACCCGGAGGCAAAAGTTACAGTGAGCCAAGATCGTGCCACTGCACTCTAGCCTGGGTGACAGAGCAAGACTCTGTCACACAAAAAAGTAATGAATAAATAAATAAAATGGCCAGCGTGGCCAGGCATTGTGGCTCACACCTATAATCCCAGCACTTTGGGAGGCCGAGGCAGGAGGGATCGCTTGAGCCCAGGGGCTCCATATCAGCCTGGACAACAGAGTGAGAATATGTCTCTATGAAAAATAATAACAAAAGCCACTCGATCAATGAAATGGCCAGCTGTGTTTTTGTGGGCACACACTCTGTGTGTGTGTGTGTGTGTGTGTGTGTGTGTGTGAGAGAGAGAGAGAGAGAGAGTTTGTGGGAGCATCAGGCTGAGATGGGAGAGAAAAGCTGTTTATTGAAGACCCACTATGTGCCAGGCCCTGCATGGATCCTCCTTAGTTCTCGGAAGTCAGAGAGCCAGTAATATTTCCACCACTCTATAGTGATGTGTTGGAGGAGGAAACTGAGGCACAGCTGCTCCTCAGCTGAGCCACAATTTAAACCGATTTCACAGGCTTTGACCCGAACCCAGGGCTTTTCCCCTGTGTGAGCTTCAGAGGGGTTCATGGACCCCCTGAAACTGCAAGTTGCAGGCACTTTATCTACAAAGGAAAGTACACCCCACGAAGTCCAAAGCATCAAAAAGATAGAAAATCAAGCTGGGCAAAGAGGTTCGTGCCTGCACGCCCAGTGTTTTGGGAGGCTGAGATAGGACGATTACTTGAGACCAGGAGTTCAAGGTCAGCCTGGGCATCATAGCAGGACCCCGTCTCTACAAAAATGAAAATTAGCTGAATGTGGTGGCATGCACCTATAATCCCAGCTACTCAGGAGGCTGAACGTGGAGGATCACTTGAGCCCAGAAGTGTGAGGCTGCAGTGAGCTACAATTGCCGCACTGTACTCCAGCCTGGACAACAGAATGAGACCCTGTCTGTTTAAAAAAAAAAAAAAAAAATACAAAATCACTGCCCTCATGAAAGTTTTCTAGAGAACAACAACCTAGAGCTTGGGCAAGTTGTTTTTCTTTTCTCAGCCTCAGTTTTGTCATCTGAGAAATGGGTTGTATCTCTGGTACATGCTGAATATGGGATCCTCTGTCCCTCCTAACATTCAAAAACACAGAGTGTGGCTGGATGTGGTGGCCCATGCCTGTAATCCCAGCACTTTGGGAGGCCGAGGCGTGAGGATTACCTGCACTCAGAAGTTTGAGACCAGCCTGGCCAACGTGGTGAAACCCCATCTCTACTAAAAATACAAAAATTAGCTGGGCGTGGTGGGGC
>NW_022441405.1:0-5585 GCF_009761245.1 Sapajus apella
GATTACAGGCACGCGCCACCATGCCCAGCTGATTTTTTGTATTTTTAATAGAGACGGGGTTTCACCATGTTGACCAGGATGGTCTCGATCTCTTGACCTCGTGATCCACCCGCCTCGGCCTCCCAAAGTGCTGGGATTACAGGCTTGAGCCACCGCGCCCGGCCTTACATTTTCAATTTTTAAAATAGATACAAGGCTATTAAAGTAGTCTATTTCTTCTTCTCCATCTCCTCCTCCTCTTCTTTCTCCTTCTTCTTCCTCCTCTGTCCTCCTCCTTCTCTTATTCCTCCTCCTCTTCTCCTTCTCCCTTCTCCTTCCCCCTCCTCTTCTTTTCTTCTTCTTCTTCTTCTCCTTCTTCTTCCTCCTCCTCCTCCGCCTCCTCCTCCCCCTCCTCTTTTTTTTTTTTTTTTTTTTTTTTGAGACAAGGTCTCACTTTGTAGCCCAGGCTGGAGTGCAGTGGTACAATCATGGCTCATTGCAGCCTCTCTCTGCTGGGCTCAAGTGATCCTCCCATATCAGCCCCCTGAGTAGCTGGGAGTACAGGTGTACACCACCAGGCCTGGCTAATTTTTTTTTTTTTTTTTTTTTAAGAGACAAGGTTTTGCCATGTTGCCCAGCCTGCTCTCAAACTACTGAGCTCAAGTGATCCTCCTACCTTGGCTTCCCAAAGTGCTAGAAGCCTGGCCTGTTTCTTCGAGTGAGCTTTCTTAGTTTGTGTTTCAAGAAATTTGTCCATTTCATCTAAGTTGTAAAATGTGTGGACATGAATTATTCCTTCATTATCTTTTTAGTATCTGGAGACCCTGTGATGATGTAACCTCTCATTCCTCATAGTAGAAGAATTTATCAATTTTACTGGTCTCAGATAACCAGGTTTTAGTTATATTTATTGTATTTATTGATTTTCTGTTTGTTTTTTTTTTTTTTGAGACAGAGTCTCACTCCGTCGTCTAGACTAGAGTGCAGTGGCGTGATCTCAGCTTCACTGCAACCTCCGTCTCCCTGGTTCAAGCGATTCTCCTGCCTCAGCCTCCTGGGTTGCTGGGATTACAGGAGCACACCACTACACCCGGCTAATTTCTGTGTTCTTAGTAGAGACGGGGTTTCACTATGTTGGCCAGGCTGGTCTCAAACTCCTGACTTCAAGTGATCCATCTGTTTTGGCCTCCCAAAGTGTGCGATTACAGTTGTGAGCTACTGTGCTTGGCCTATATTTTTCCTTTAATTTCATAGATTTCTGCTTTTGTCTTTCCTTTCTTTTGTTTACTTTGGTTTTAATTTTTTTCTCTCTGTCTCTCTTTTTTTTTTTTTTTTTTTCTGAGATGGAGTTTTTGCTCTTGTTGCCCAGGCTGGAGTGCAATGGCTTGATTTTGGCTCACTGCAACCTCCGCCTCCCGGGTTCAAGTGATTCTCCTGCCTCAGCCTCCCGAGTAGCTGGGATTACAGGCATGCACCATCACACCTGGCTAATTTTGTGTTTTTAGTAGGGATGGGATTTCTCCATGTTGGTCAGGCTGGTCTTGAACTCCTGACCTCAGGTGATCCGCCCACCTCAGCCTCCCAAAGTGCTGGGATTACAGGCGTGAGCCACCTTGACTGGCCTTCTCTCTCCTTTTTTAGTTATTCAAGGTAGAAGTTGAAGTTGTTGACATGAGACCATTCTTTTCTAATATAAGCTTTTAGTGCTGTAAGCTTCCCCCAAGTACTGCTTTAGTGTCATCCCACAAATTCTAATATGTTTTATATTTTCATTCAGTTCAAAATACCTTATAATTCCTTTTTTTTCTTTTTTTTTTAGATGGAGTCTTACTTTGTCCCCCAGGCTGGAGTGCAGTGGTGCGATCTCGGCTCACTGCAACGTCCACCTCCTGGGTTCTTGTGATTCTCCTGTTTCAGCCTCCTGAGTAGCTGGGACTACAGGTGCATGCCACCACACCTGGCTAATTTTTTGTATTTTTAGTAGAGATGGGTTTTCACCATGTTAGCCAGGATGGTCTCAATCTCCTGACCTCATTATGCACCCACCTTGGCCTCCCAAAGTACTGGGATTACAGGCTTGAGCCACCTCGCTGGCCTTTTTTTTTTTTTTTTTTTTTGAGGCAGAGTCTCACTCTGTCACCCAGACTGGAGTCCAGTGGTGCGATCTTGGCTCACAGCAATCTTCACCTCCTGGGTTCAAGTGATTCTTGTGCCTCAGCTTCCCCAGTAGGTGGGACTACAGGTGCACACCACCACACCTGGCTAATTTTTGTATTTTTAGTAGAGATGAGTTTTCACCGTGTTGCCAAGGCTCATCTTAAACTCCTGACCTCAAGCAATCCACCTACCTTGGCCTCCCAGAGTGCTGGGATTACAGGCATGAGCCACTGTGCCTGGCCATAATTCCTTTTTGATTTCTTTGATCTGGGGATTTTTTTTTTTTTTTAGCATGCTTTCTTTATTTGTTTTTGTTTGTTTGTTTGTTTGAGACAGGGTCTTACTCTGTTGCCCAGGCTGAAGTGTAGTGGTGCAGTCTCAGCTCACTGCAGCCTCAACCTGCTGGGTTCAGGTGATCTTCCACCTCAACCTTCTGAGTAGCTGAGATTATAGACATGCACCATCACACCCAGCTAATTTTTGTATTTTTTTTTTTTGGTTGAAATGGGGTTTCACCATGTTTCTCAGGTTGGATTTTGTATTTTATTTTTAAAATGTCTATAGATTTAGTGGTGCATTTTTATTACATGGATATACTGTGTAGTGGTGAATTCTGGGCTTTTAGTGTAACCGTCACCCCAAATACAATGTACACCCAAAGTGTACATTGTGCCCAACAGGCAACTTCTTATCCCTCACACCCTTCCCACCCTATCACCTATTTGGAGTCTCCAGTGTCTATTATTCTACTCTATATATGTCCATGTGTATCTATTGTTCAGTTCCCACTTATAAGTAAGATCATTTAGTATTAAACTTTCTGTTTCTGAGTTACTTCATTTAAGATAATGACCTTCAATTCTATCCATGTTGCTACAAAAGACATGATTTCATTCATTTTTTGTGGCTGAGTAGTATACCTTGGTATATGTCGGTATACCACATTTTTATCCAGTCATCTGCTGATGGACCCTTAGGTTGACTCCATGACTTTGCTTTGTGACTAGTGCTGCGATCAACATATAAGTGCAGGTGTCTTTTTAATTTTATTATTTATTTATTTATTTTTGAGACAGAGTCTTGCTCTGTCACCCAGGGTGGAGTGCAGTGGAGAGATCTTGACTTACTGGAACCTCTACCTCCAGGGTTCAACCGATTCTCCAGCCTCAGCTTTTCAAGTAGCTGGGATTACAGGCACCCGCCACCATGCCCAACTAATTTTTGTATTTTTAGCAGAGACAGGGTTTCACCATGTTGGTAAGACTGGTCTTGAACTCCCGACCTCTGGCCATTCACCCACCTCGGCCTCTCAAAGTGCTGGGATTACAGGCGTGAGCCACCATGCCCAGCAGCTGTCCTTTTTATATAATGATTTCTTGATCCATGGGTTATTTAGAAGGGTTTTACTTACTTTCCAAATATTTGGAGATTTCCCCTCAAAAATTTTTTTCTAAAAACACAAACTAAAGCAGCAGATTTTCCAAAAATCTTTTTGTTACTGACTTCTAATTTAATTTCAGTGTGGTCTGCAAACATACTTGGTATGAGTTGACTCCTTTCTGGTTTAAGATTTGTTTTATGGCCCAGAATGCAGTTTATCTCGGTAAATGTTCTGGGTACACACTTGAGAACAATGTGTATTTTGCTGTTGTTGGGTGGAGTGTTTTACAAAATGTCAGTTAGGTCAAGTTGGCTGATAGTATTGTTCAAGTCAGATTTTCTGCCTATTTGTTGCATATGTAAGACAGGGCTATTTAAATCTCTTGACTACAATAATTATAATTGTGAATTCATGTATTATTTGTCCTAAAATCTACTTTATCTGGTATTAGAATTCTCCTAGCTTTCTTTTAACTAGTCTTAGCATGGTATATCTTTTCCATACTTACACTCTTAACCTATTTGTGTCTTTATATTTTAAAAGTTTTTTTTTTGGTATGTAGCATTTTTATTCAGTCGGACAAAATTTGCCTTTTTTTTTTTTTTTTTTTTTTTTTTTGAGATGAAGTCTCACTCTGTCGCCCAGGCTGGAGTGCAGTGGCGCAATCTTGGCTCACTGCACCCTGCACCTTCCAGGTTCAAGCAATTCTTCTGCCTTAGCCTCCTGAGTAGCTGGGACTACAGCTGTGCGCCACCACACCCAACTAATTTTTTGTATTTTTAGTACAGACAGGGTTTCGCCTTATTAACCAGATGGTCTCAATCTCCTGACCTCGTGATCTGCCAGCCTCAGCCTCCCAAAGTGCTGGGATTACAGGCATAAGCCACTGCACCTGGCCCTAATTGGTATTTTTTTGCCACTTCATTAATGTGATTGTACAGTTAAGTTTGAGTCTATTATCTTGCTTTTGTTTTCTAGTTGTCTTATCTGCTTTTTGTTCTCTTTTTTCCTTTGTTTTTGGTTTCTTTCAAATTAATAGAATATTTTTAATGGTCTTACTTTATATCCTTGGAGTGATTATTAGGTATAATTATTTTATTATTTTAGTGGTTACTTTAAGATACATCGTGTATATCTTTAACTTACCAGTCTACCTTCAGTGATACTATACCACTTCGTGTATAGAATAAGAACCTTACAATAGTGTGTTTCTATTTTATTCTTCCAGCCTTTATGATGTTATTGTTCATAAATTTGACTTTTATATGTTATAAATCTCACAGTATGTTATTTTTGTTTAAACAGTTATCTTTTTTTAAAAAACAGTTTTAAATTTTTTAAAAATTTAACATATATACTATTATACTTAATCTTTTCCCATGCTTTCTATTTCTTTGGGTGGATCCATACGGTGTCATTTTTCTTTTGCCTGAAGAACTGCCTTTAACATTTCTGATAGTACAGGTTTGCTGTCAGGAATTCTTTCAACTTTTGCATGTCTGAAGACATCTTTATTTTTCCTTCTTTTTATAAGATGTTTTTGCTGGATATAGATTTCTAGGTTGACCTTTTTTACTTTCACTATTTTAAGATGTTACTCCATCATCTTCTTGCCTGCAATGTTTCCAGTGAGAAATATGATGTCACTCTTATCTTTGTTCCTATATGGTTACTAAGTCTCTTTTTCTCTGACTGCTTTTTTTTTTTTTTTTTTTGAGACGGAGTTTCGCTCTTGTTGCCCAGGCTGGAGTGCAATGGCGCGATCTCGGCTCACTGCAACCTCAGCCTCCCGGGTTCAGGCAATTCTCCTGCCTCAGCCTCCTGAGTAGCTGGGACTACAGGCACGCGCCACCATGCCCAGCTAATTTTCCGTAGTTTTAGTAGAGACGGGGTTTCACCACGTTGACCAGGATGGTCTCGATCTCTTGACCTCATGATCCACCCGCCTCGGCCTCCCAAAGTGCTGGGATTACAGGCTTGAGCCACCGCGCCCGGCCTCTGACTGCTTTTAAGATTTCCTCTTGGCCGGGCGCGGTGGCTCAAGCCTGTAATCCCAGCACTTTGGGAG
>NW_022441406.1:0-5584 GCF_009761245.1 Sapajus apella
TACATAGCTCCGTTTTTGTTGTACAGCCCGATATTTCTCATTACACACTAAACTCCCATTCACTCAGGAATATCCAAACGCCGCTTTTTGGAGAAACGTGTTTCTAACTCACTGACACTAAACATATATGCAACTTTAGAAGATGAACGAAGACACAGAAGAGCAGTTTGAAAGAGACTTTTCTAATGTGATTTAGACGCAATCATATGGCTAATTCTTAAGAGTCTGCATATTGCTGGAAATATCTCTCTCCAGATTCTCCACAGAAAGGGTTAGTGAACTGAAACATTCACACAATTGTTTAACTCGGTAAGTTTAATATACACCTTGACAATCATTCTACTACACAGTTCCACTTTTGTTTTAGTCAGACATTTCTCATTACACCCATTATTTCCATTCACTCAGGAATATCCAAACGCTGCTTTTAGAAGAAACGTGTTTCTAACGCGGTGAATCTAAACATAGATGCAACTTCTGAAGGTGAACGAAAACATAAGGGATCAGTTTGAAAGGGACGATTCTAATGTGATTTAGACGCAATCTTATAGCTAATTCTTAAGAGTCTGTATATTGCTGGAAATATCTCTTTCCACATTCTCCAAAGAAAGGGTTATTCAACTGCTACATTCACACAATTGTTTAACTCTGTAAGTTTAATATACACCTTGACAATCATTCTGCTACATGGCTCCGTTTTTCTTTTAGAGCCAGATATTTCTCATTACACTGTATACTCCCATTCACTCAAGAGTATCGACACGCAGATTTTAGCAGAAACGTGTTTCTAATGTGCTGAATCGAAACATAGATTCAACTTCCTAAGATCAACGAACACACAGCAGAGCAGTTTGAAAGAGACGTTTCTCCTGTCGTTTAGACGTGATCTTACCACTAATTCTTATGAGCCTGTTTATGGCTGGAAATATCTCTTTCCAGATTCTTCAAAGAAAGTGTTTCTGAACTGCTACATTCACAAGTCTGTTTAACTCTGTAAGTTGAACATACACCTTGACAATCATTCTGCTACATAGCTCCGTTTTTGTATTAGAGTCAGCAATTTCTCATTAAACCCTATACTACCATTCACTCAGGAATATCCAAACACAGCTTTTTGGAGAAACGTTTTTCTAACTCGCAGAATCTAAACATACATGCAACTTCCTAAGGTGAACGAAAACACAGCGGAGCAGTTTGAAAGAGACGTTTCTCCTGTGATTTAGATGCGATCATAAAGCTAATTCTTAGGAGCCTGTATATGGCTGGAAATGTCTCTTTCCAGATTCTCCAAAGAAAGGGTTAGAGAACTGCTACATTCACGCAATTGTTTAACTCTGTAGGTTTAATATACACCTTGACAATCATTTAGCTACATAGCTCCCTTTTTGTTTTAGAGTCAGATATTTCTCATTACACAATATACTCTCATTCACTCAGGAACATCCAAACGCAGATTTTAGAAGAAACGTGTTTCTAACTCGCTGAATCTAAAGATAGATGCAACTTTCTAAGGTGAACGAACACATAGCAGAGCAGTTTGAAAGAGACGATTCTCCTGTGGTTTAGAGGCGATCCTAAAGCTAATTCTAAAGAGTCTCTGTATGGCTGGAAATATCTCTTTCCAGATTCTCTAAAGAAAGGTTTAGTGAACTGCTACATTCACACAATTCTTTAACTCTGTAAGTTTAATATACACCTTGACAATCATTCTGCTACATTGCACCGCTGTTGTTTTAGAGCCCGATATTTCTCATTACACACTATACTCCCTTTCACTCAGGAATATCCAAACACCGCTTTTTGGAGAAAAGTGCTTCAAACTATCTGAATCTAAGCATAGATGAAACTTCCGAAGGTGAACCAACTCACAGTGGATCAGTTTGAAAGAGTCGTTTCTCGTATGATTTAGAAGCGATCTTAAAGCTAATTCTTAAGAGTCTTTATATGGCTGGGAATATCTCTTTCCAGAATCTGTAAAGAAAGGATTATTCATCTGCTACATACACACAATTGTTTAACTCTGTAAGTTAAACATACACCTTGACAATAATTCTCCTACTTAGTTCCTTTTTTTTTTAGGGCCAGATATTTCTCATTAAACCCTATACTCCCATTCTGTCAGGAATATCCAAACGCAGCTTTTTGGAGAAACGTGTTTCTAACTCGCAGAATCTAAACATAGATGCAGCTTCCTAAGGTCAACGAACACAGCGGAGCAGGTTGAAAGAGACGTTTCACGTATGATTTAGATGCGATCTTAAAGCTAATTCTTAAGAGTCTGTATATGGCTGGTAATATCTCTTTCCAGATTCTCCAAAGAAAGGGTTAGTCAACTGCTACATTCACCCAATTGTTTTACTCTGTAAGTTTAATATACACCTTCACAATCATTCTGCTACATAGCTCCGCTTTTGTTTTAGAGCCACATATTTCTCATTACACCCATTATTCCCATTCACTCAGGAATATCCAAACGCAGCTCTTAGAAGAAACGTGTTTCTAACTCGCTGAATCTAAACATAGATGCAACTTCCTAAGGTGAACGAACACATAAGAGAGCAGTTTGAAAGAGACGATTCTCCTGTGGTTTAGACGCGATCTTACCGCTAATTTTTAGGAGCCTGTATATGGCTTTAAATATCTCTTTCCAGATTCTCCAAAGAAAGGGTTATTCAACTGCTACATTCACACAATTATTTAACTCTGTAAGTGTAATATACACCTTGACAATCATTCTGCTGCATACTTCCGTTTTTTTTAGAGCCAGATATTTCTCATTACGCTGTATATTCCCATTCACTCAAGAATATCGTCACGCAGCTTTTAGAAGAAACGTGTTTCTAACTCGCTGAATCGAAAAATAGATGCAACTTCCTAAGGTCAACGAACACACAGCAGAGCAGTTTGAAAGAGACGTTTCTCCTGTGGTTTAGACGCTATCTTATCGCTAATACTTATGAGCCTGTTTATGGCTGGAAATATCTCTTCCAGATTCTCCAAAGAAAGTTTTTCTGAACTGCTACATTCACACATCTGTTTAACTCTATATGTTGAAAATACACCTTGACAATCATTCAGCTACATAGCTGCGTTTTTATTTAGAGCCAGGTATTTCTCATTAAACCCTATACTCCCATTCACTCAGGAATATCCAAACGCCGCTATTGGGAGAAACGTGTTTCTAACTCGCTGAATCTAAACATAGATGCAACTTTCGAAGGTGAACGACCTTACAGCGTAATTGTTTGAAAGAGACGTTTCTACTGTGATGTAGATGCGATATTAAAGCTAATACCTAGGAGCCTGTATATGGCGGGAAATATCTCTTTCCAGATTCTCCAAAGAACGGGTTAGAGAACTGCTACATTCACACAATTGTTGAACTCTGTAAGTTCAATATACACCTTGACAATCATTCTACTACATAGCTCCGTTGTGGTTTTAGAGCCCGATATTTCTCATTACACCCTATACTCCCATTCATTCAGGAATATCCAAACGCCGCTTTTTGGAGAAACGTGTTTCTAACTCGCTGAATCTAAACATAGATGCAAGTTCCTAAGGTGAACGAACACAGAGCAGAGCAGCTTAAAAGAGACGTTTCTCCTGTGGTGTAGACGCGATCTTAAAGCTAATTCTTAGGACCCTGTATATGGCTGGAAATATCTCTTTCCAGATTCTCCAAGGAAAGGGTTTCTGAAATGCTGCATTCACACATCTGTCTACCTCTTTAAGGTGAATACACACCTTGAGAATCATTCTTCTACACAGCTCCGTTTATGTTTTAGAGCCAGATATTTCTCCTTACACCCTATACTCCCAATAAACCAGGAATATCCAAACGCAGCTTTTAGAAGAAACCTGTTTCTAACCTGCTGAATCTAAACATAGATGCAACTTCCTAATGTGATCCAAACACAGCATAGCAGTTTGAAAGTGACGTTTCTCCTTTGGTTTAGACGCGATCTTACCGCTAACTCTTTAGAGCCTGTATATGCCTGGAGTTATCTCTTTCCAGACTCTCCAAATAAAGTGTTTCTGAACTGCTACATTCACACATCTGTTTAACTCTGTAAGTTGAACATACAACTTGACAATCATTCTGCTACATAGCTCCGTTTTTGTTTTAGAGCCAGATATTTCTCATTAAACCCTATACTCCCATTCACTCAGGAATATCCAAACACAGCTTTTTGGAGAAACGTGTTTCAAACTCGCAGAATCTAAACATAGATGCAACTTCCTAAGGTGAACGAACACTCAGTGGAGCAGTTTGAAAGAGACGTTTCTGGTATGATTTAACTGCGATCTTAAAGCCATCTCTTAAGAGTCTGTATATGGCTGGAAATATCTCTTTCCAGACTCGCCAAAGAAAGGGTTAGTGAACTGCTACATTCACACATCTGTTTACCTCTGTAAGTTGAACATACACCTTGACAATCATTCTGCTACGTAGCTCCGTTTTTGTTTTAGAGACTGATATTTCTCATTATATTCTATACTCCCAATAACCCAGGAATATCCAACGCAGCTTTTAGAAGAAAGCTGTTTCTAACTCGCTGAATCTAAACATAGATGCAACTTCCTAAGGTGAACGAACACAGAGCAGAGCACTTTGAAAGAGACGTTTCTCCTGTGGTTTAGACGTGATATTAAAGCTAATTCTTATCAGCCTGTTTATGGCTGGAAATATCTCTTTCCAGATTCTCGAAAGAAAGGGTTTCTGAACTGCTACATTCACATATCTGTTTAAATCTATCTGTCGAATATACACCTTGACAATGATTCAGCTACATAGCTCCGTTTTTGTTTTAGAGCCAGACATTTCTCATTACACTGTATACTCCCATTCACTCAGGAATATCGACACGCAGCTTTTAGAAGAAACGTGTTTCTAACTCGCTGAATCTAAACATAGATGCAGCTTCCTAAGGTGAACGCAAACAGAGCAGAGCAGTTTGAAAGAGACGTTTGTCCTGTGGTTTAGACGCGATCTTAAAGCTAATTCTTATGAGCCTGAATATGGCTGGAAATATCTCTTTCCAGATTCTCCAAAGAAAGGGTTTCTGAACTGCTACATTCACATATCTGTTTAATTCTATATGTCGAATATACACCTTGACAATCATTCAGCTTCATAGCTCGTTTTTGTTTTAAAGCCAGATATTTCTCATTACACCCTACACTCCCATTCACTCAGGAATATCCAAACGCAGATTTTAGAAGAAACGTGTTTCTAACTCACTGAATCTAAACATAGATGCAACTTCCTAAGGTGAACGAACACAGAGCACAGCAGTTTCAAAGAGACGTTTCTCCTATGGTATAGACTTGATCTTTAAGCTAATTCTTATGAGCCTGTATATGGCTGGAAATATCTCTTTCCAGATTCTCCAAGGAAAGGGTTTCTGAACTGCTACATTCACACATCTGTCTAACTCTGTAAGTCGAATACACACCTAGACAATCATTCTTCTATATAATTCCGTTTTTGTTTCAGAGCCAGATATTTCTCATTACACCCATTATACCCGTTGACTCAGGAATATCGAAACGCAGCTTTTTGGAGAACTTGTTTCTAACT
>NW_022441407.1:0-5582 GCF_009761245.1 Sapajus apella
AGGCTCGCGGCCGCACCCTCACCTGAGGCAGACGGAGCAGGATGCCGGCCGCCTGGATGAGCTCGCAGCCTACCACGCGGAGGTCGGTCTCCGTGTCGGTGTCGAGGCCGCTCGACATGGACGGCGTGAAGCGGAGCTTGTCGTCAGGTAGGAGGCAGTTTTCCAAGGTGATGAGCACCCCGGAGTATAGCCGGTCCCCAATCAGCACACCTTGCGACCCGGGGACTGCGCCCCCAGAGCCCGGGACGCCGGCTGCTGCCGCAGGAGCTGCCGACCCCGCAGCCCCAGCCGCCGCCGCCGCCGCCGCCGCCATTTTGTGCTGCCGACTCCCTTACGACTTCTTCCCGCAGGGCGGCTCCTCGCGACGCTCTACCGCTGCCATCGCCCCGCCCCGTCTCATACCATTGGTTCGGCCTGAGGGCAGCGTGACGCAGCCTAGCGGCGATTGGCTACTCCACCTGCCCGTCAGTAACGCGCCTAACGCCGTCGCCGGAACCTGGGTCAGGTCTGAGGGCGGGCTCGTTACCCAGGGTACTCCGCGGTGCCGGCCGACCCGGAAGCACGTCTGCCCCGAGCGGAGGCGCGGGTGCCAGGCTGAGAGCGCCTGCCCGGGCGCCCCGAGCGGGGCGGGGCTTCTTCGAAGCCGCCCACGTTCGAACGAAGACCCCCTGATGGCTGGAGCTCGCGTCTCGGAAGTCGTATGGGTCACGGGGGTCCATGTCGGTGGGGTCTGGGGTGGGACGACCCCCGCTGCTATCCCCTGGGTGCGGGGCATGGTCAGAGCCTCCCCTCGGCGTCGCCCTGAATGAGACGCGCGTGCCCGGTGTGCCCCCGGCCGTCCTCGGCATCGTGTCTCCAGTCCCTCCCGACTCCAGGCTTTGGGGATGCCTGTTAACGCCAGACTCCCGCAGTCTTGCCTTCAAAACTCAGCTCCTGGGGAGAGATGGGTGGGGATGACTGGAAACGCGGCCTCGACGTCCCTACAGAGCCCTTCCCGTGGGGAGGCCCAAGTACGTCAAGGTTCAGGCCCACGGAGGGGTCCGGGGAGCGAGGCCCGGTGCGCCCCGTCTGAAGGCGCTTGGACAGAACCCCGCAAACGGCTGGGAGACAGTGAAGCATCGTGACATCGCTGATCCTCCCGCAGGCGACCTCACGCCCTGCCCGTCCTGGTTCACGGCCTTCACCACCTGCGGCGGTCCTGGAGGAGCAGATGCAGGACGCATCTGTGGGGGCAGTTACCCCGAACATTCGCCGGGACTAGTACAGGACCCCGGATGAAGATGGTGGGGAAGCCTGCACTGGGCGGGGAAGTGTGGGGGTCAGCAGAGGCTTGAGTGTGAGTTCACACCGAGCTGCCAGTGACTGCACCGTTGTTTTTGTTTTTCAGAAGATTTAGAATTGAGTGACCGCCCAGTTTAAACGGGCTGAAATCCAGAGGCCACCATTGCCCCTCACCCCGCCCCCAGGCCCAGCTGTCCATTAGCTCTGCCATGACAGTAACAACCAAGACCCACTCTCCTCACCGCCTGCCATGGGCAACAGGATATGGTTACAGCTTCACCCCATTCTCTTTCCCCAAGCTGGCAGTCTTATGTGTTATAGCTACACATCGCAGGAAGCCCCACCACACAGCTGGTTTCTCACGGTGCTGCATGCCGGTTCCCTCAGCTGTGACTGCCAGAGTGGGAGGTGGTGGTGCCTCCAGCCAATCAGGCCCAGGCTCTGGAGCTGCCTGGGAACAGGACCATGGCACCACAGCCTCTGCTGGCACAAAGCGAGTGCATGCTGGGAGCAGCCCACAGTAGTCTGTGACATCTGTGTATTCCTTTATTGAGATGGGATGCAGCACAGGCAGCTTTGCCACAGTGCAGCAGTGTGCACAGAATGTGGCCGCCCAAAGCTCTGTCCTCCACCTGTTGTACAGGAGCCATCTTCCAAGGGCTGACAGGCATTTAACGCCCCGTGCACACGGCCAGACGCTGCACTCATGCAGGGGAAAGGATGCCGAATGAGACTTGGTCCCCAGTGTCCAGAGGCTTCAGGTGTGGTGGCTGTCATCAAGCACAGTGACGGGCCAGGAGGGGGACCTCTTAGCCATGCAGTGATGGAAGCCAGAAAGGATGACGCCTGCATTGAGAATGGAGTGGTCGGCCTGAAGCCATCTCTAGCAAGTGGCCAGGACTTTGTTTCTCTGTGCAGGCTGGAAGTGGGTGGTGAGTCTAAGAAAAAGGCCCAGAGAGACTGCCCAGCAACTGCTGGCCAAGGGTGAAGGGCACATCCCCACAGGATGCAAGCTGGCTGCCTTTGGTGGGGAAATGGGCACTCACTTTAGGTGCTCCTACGGCAGGTCAGCAAAACAAGCAGGTTGGGGCGGGGTGTGTGCACTGCTGTGTAAATGAAGCGGGCATCAGCAGGCAGACAGCAGTGGGTAACCTGGGTCTCAAGAGCCTTCCTCAGGCAGAAAGACCAGGGGAGACATACATCAGCCTTGGGGTTAATGGACAGTTGTCTGTTGGGTCTTGCTTCCTGGAGATAGCTAAAAAGTCAGTCCAACCTGCAGGGGACCAGGCCACCACCCACCTGATGTGGGGGCATTTCCCCCAATCCCTGCTGGGCTGCTGAACGCGGAGCACCTAAGGAAGCTGAGGCTGGTGTTCTGAGTGGTGGCATAGCTGAGCCACAGGGCTCTGCTGGACATGAGCCTGGGGGGATGGGGCAGGGCGAGGTCTGAGGTCAGTCCTGGGTGGGATGGAGTAGGTAGGGGCTCAGGGAACTGGCCAGCGGGCACTGCACACACAGCCCTTGAGGGGAGCCTGGAGTAGACCTCCCAGTGTGCAGAGCTCAGCTGCATCCCACAACCAGGTGCCTGCAGCAGCCCTGACGCGAGGCGAGCTCCATGGAGTGTTCGCTTGATACAGGAAAATGGCTCTAAAAACTGAACAGTGTTTGAGTTTCACTCACACGAAACACAGAAGTCATCTGTGAGGCTCTGCCCCAGAGAGGAGGGGCCCCTCATGGCTGTTACTAGAATGTAGGGGATAAACACAAGTACAAATCAAAGCAACTGCAAATGACTCTGTCTTTTCCTGATGAATACAGCAATCCTCAGTGGTACTGCACCACTCGTGAAAAAATGCCTTCGGGCTCCTTCCCATCCCCCAAAGCGGCAGCAAAGCCTTCTTGTCGCCTCCTGGTGGCCAAGGCAGCCAAAGATTTAAAAGTCTTTGGTTCGTAGATGGCCAGATCCGCTAGGACTCTCCTGTTGAGCTCCACCTGGCACTGGGAAAAGAATCAGAGCCTGCAGTCAGCATCATGCTCACACTTCAGGGAGGCTCGGCTCTGCCCTGGCTCAGGAAGAATGCAGATGAACATTCCCTGAGGGGGTGGGGGCCCAGGAGAGGACTTCCAGGCAGGATGCTGATGGATAAATGTGGACAAGGGTGAGGGAGGCACGTGTGGAATCGGTGTGGTCTGGGGTGAGGCTGCAGTCCAGTCCTGGTGTCAGCCCACAGAACCAAAGACCTTGTTCAGGGTCAGTGGCCCTCACCCTGAGTGACCCTGGAGGTCAGCCTGGAAGTTCCACAAGAGAGCTAAGAACTGCAGATGATTTCAGAAAGCTAATAAACAATGCCAGAGTTAAAGGAGCAGAAAAGAAGGGAGGCAGTCTCTGAGCATTCAATTTAGCTACCAAACCCTGGCACGGTGGCTCATGCTTATAATCCCAGTACTTTGGGAGGCCGAGGCAGGTGGATCACGTGAAGTCAGGACTTCGAGAACAGCCTGACCAACATAGAGAAACCCCATCTCTACTAAAAAATACAAAATTAGCCGGGCGTGATGGCCCACGCCTATAATCCCAGCTACTGTGGAGGCTGAGGCAGGAGAATCGCTTGAACCTGGGAGGTGGAGGTGCGGTGAGCTGAGATCGCACCACTGCACTGCAGCGTGGGCAACAAGAGTGAGACTCTGTCTCAAAAAAAAAAAAATAATAAAAAAATTCCACTATCAAGGAGGAAGTGGACCAGCTGCACTCCCTGTGACCTGTGTGCCTTGTGCAAAGTCTGTCTCTTTTCTGAGCTACAATTCCCTGAGTAAAATGGGAATATGAAACCTCCTAAGCATACCCCGAGGATCTTTGTAAAGCACCAAAGAGAGCCTTCTGTGAAACTTCTACCCCCTTAACTTTTTCTTTTTTTCTGAGACAGAGTCTTGCTTTGTTGCCCAGGCTGGAGTGCAATGGCCCAATCTCGGCTCACTGCAACCTCCACCTCCTGGGTTCAAGCGATTCTCCTGCCTGAGTCTCTTGAGTAGCTGGGACTACAGACGCCCGCCACGGCGCCTGGCTAATTATTGTATTTTTGGTAGAGACAAGGTTTCACCACATTGGCCAGGCTGGTCTCAAACTCCAAATCTCGCTGGGCGTAGTGGTTCACACCTGTAATCCTAGCACTTTGGGAGGCCAAGGCGGGTGGATCACCTGAGGTAAGGAGTTCGAGACCAGCCTGGCCAACATGGTGAAACCCTGTCTCTATTAGGTGATCCACCTGCCTCAGCCTCCCAAAGGGCTGGGATTACAGGTGTGAGCCAACATGCCTGTAATCCCAGCCCTTTGGGAGGCCGAGGCGGGCAGATCACGAGGTCAAGAGATCAAGACCATCCTGGCCATTATGAAACCTCGTCTCTACTAAAAATACAAAAATTAGCCAGGTGTGGTGGCACACACCTGTAGTCCCATCTACTTGGGAGGCCGAGGCAGAAGAATCGCTTGAACCCAGGAGGCGGAGGTTGCAGTGAGCTGAGATTACGCCACTGCACTCCAGCCTGGGTGACAGAACAAGACTCTGTCTCAAAAAAAAAAAAAGAAATATTAATGCACACAAAAGCAGAGGGAATAGCATAATGACCAAATTCGGTCATCACCGAGATTTTGCAGTATTTGCATAAACCAGCCCTTCACTCCAAAACATTCCCCGTTCCTTACTGGAAGTTTCCACTTCACCTGCTATGTCATCAGAAATCATTCATTGTTAAAACTTTTTTTTTTTTTTGAGATGGAGTCTCGCTCTGTCGCCCAAGCTGGAGTGTAGTAGCGTGATCTTGGCTCACTGCAACCTCCACCTCCTGGGTTCAAGCCATTCTCCTGCCTCAGCCTCCTGAGTAGCTGGGATTACGGGCATGGGCCACCACTCCTGGGTAATTTTGTATTGTATTTTTAGTAGAGACGGGGTTTCACCATGTTGGCCAAGCTGGTCTCAAACTCCTGATCTTAGGTGCCTCCCAAACTGCTGGGATTATAAGCATGAGCCACTGCACCCAGACTCATAAAAACTTTTAAAATGCCGGGTGCGGTGGCTTACGCCTGTAATCCCAACACTTTAGGAGGCCAACAGCAGGTGGATCACGAGGTCAGGAGTTCAAGACCAGACTGGCCAACATGGTGAAACCCCGTCTCTACTAAAAAATACAAAAATTAGCTGGGCCTGGTGGCTCGTGCCTGTAATCCCAGCTACTTGGGAGGCTGAGGTAGGAGAATTGCTTGAACTGGGACCCAGGAGGCGGAGGCTGCAGTGAGCCCAGATCTC
>NW_022441408.1:0-4761 GCF_009761245.1 Sapajus apella
CCACCATGCCCACCTTACAGAGGAAATATTTAATGGAGACCCAATTTGTACCAGAATGTGCAGCACTCAAAACAGCAGCATAATATAGTGACATAATAGGAAATACATGCTTGGTATCTGCCCTAATCCTTGACAGAGCTCTGAATCCCTTGGAAGTAGAAAGAACCTTTTGCTGATAGGAGCATCTTTGGCTCTAATGAGGTGACTCTTGGTGGGTTCCTGCATAGGACTGCTCAACAGAAAGACCAAGCCATGATTACAGCTTGCAACTCATCCTCCGAGAAGGGGAGAGCAGCTGGAGATTGAGTTAATAGGCAGTCAGGCTTGCATGATGAAGCCACCATAGAAATCCCTGAACCATGGGACTCACAGAGAGCTTCTGGGCCAAACACACAGAGGATGCTCAGCCCAGAGAGGGCAGGGAAGCCCAGCACCCCTTCCCCCATACCTTGCCCTATGTGTCTCTTCCATCTGGCCATTCTCCAATCATAGCCCCTATAAGCAATGACTAAATATAAATAAAAGGTTGCCCTGAGTTCTGTGAGCCATTTTTGCAAATGATCAGACAGAAGATGGGAGGAGGTCATGGAGACCTCCAAGTTATAGCCAGTTGGTCAGGAGGCAGGGGAGAGCTCAGAAGCAGAGGGTAGACAGAAAGGGTCCATAGGAACCTGAGTGTGGGGAAGGATGTCCTCCTCCAGGAAGCCCTCCTGAGCCCCTCCAGCTCTCGAGCACTCAGCAAGCACAGTGGGCAGCCAAACCTAGGTTCTTCCATTGTGATGGGAGCAGTCATGGTAGATAAGATGAAGAATTATAATAATCTACAAGTAATAATGTGTAATGATGTGTAAAAGGTGGCTCATGCCTGTAGTACTGGCATGTTGGGAGGCTAAGGCAGGAAAACTGCTTCAGGCCAGTAGTTCAAGACCAGCCTGGGCAACATAGCAAAATCCTGTTCCTACAAAAAAGTGCAAAAATTTAGCCAGGTGTGACGGCGAGCCTGTAGATCCAGCTATTAGCAAGGCTGAGGGGAATGGTGTCTAAGCTGTGGGCAGTCTTGCACACTTAACCTGAGGGGGCTGATGCCATCTCCAGGTATACAGGGTCAGAACTCAGTTAATTTGTAGGACAACCAGTTAGTGTCCACCAGAGAATTGCTTGGTAGGGAAAAAGACCCCCCACCCCTGGTCACAGAAGCATCATGTCTGAGCACTGAGAGGACAGTAGCAGGAAACAGTTTGGCATTTCGTTTGACACCTGCAGCAAAGATGGTAGCTACTGAGCATGCCCACTGGCCCTGGCTTGGAACTCACATGCAGTGCTCAGCTCATCCACCCTAAGAAGCAAGGGGAGAAACTGAGGCACATAAGGGAGAGTGGTCCCAGAGGCAGCAGTGGCAGAGCCAGGACTTGACCCCCAGCGGTCAACCCTGGACCCCAGGCTCCTGAGCTCCCACCATACTGGACACATCAGTACGTAAATATATACTCAGACATGAAACCAGAGGGAGACACACATTCTTTGGGGTCCCTAGTGATTTTGTTTCATTCATTTTTACATTATTACTATTATTACTATTTTAGAAACAGGCTCATTTCACTGTGCCATCCACGCTGGACTGCAATGGTGCAATCATAGCTCACTGCAGCCTCCAACTCCGAAGCTCAAGCAATCCTCTCACCTCAGCCTCCCGAGTAGCTGGGATTACAGGTGCATGCCACCACATCTGGCTATTTTTTTTTATTGTGTACAGATGGGGTCTCACTATATTGTCCAGGCTGGTCTTGAACTCCTGAGCTCAAGCAATCTTCCCACCTCAACCTCATGAGTAGCTGAGACTACAGGTGCACCCCACCACATGTGGCTACTTTTTTTTAAATTTTTTGTAGAGATCGGGTCTTGTGATGTTGCATAAGCTGCTCTTGAACTCCTGAACTCAAGCGATCCTCCTGCCTTAGCCTCCCAAAACCTGGAGTGTGACCCATGGGGCCATGCCCTTACACATCATCCTCTAAGCCATCTACAATAAACACTCTCATAATACAAAAAAGAAATAAAAGGTAAAAGTGGAAAACTGAATGCCACCTGCTTTTGACGCCCTCAGTGGCACTGATGGGGCTGATTTGGGTGTGGTCTCAGAGGGACAGAGAGGGGCCTCTGAGTGAGGGTTTCCCATGTCCCGGGACAGGTGCCTTTGCTCTGTGGTCTTCCTGCCTTGTCACAGGCACTTGGGGACCGTTACCTTGCTGGGCTGATCTTTCCAGACAGCTGAAGCCGAACAGCCCTGGGAGCACTGAGGACAGCCTGGTGGAGAAGGACACTCACGCCCCAGCCCTGGCTGCACCTCCAAGTGTCCTGGCTGGCGTCGACCCCCAGCAGAACCAGCTCCCAGCCAGACATTTGCACAGATAGGGACCCATTGAGGCTGCCCACTCTGTAGTGCCCGGCAGCTGCCTGCACCTGCAGGGAGGCAGGGGAAGGACAGGAAGGGTCTATGGGATCCTGGGTGTGGGGGAGGGCTGCCTTCTCCTCCAGGAAGTCCTTCTGGGCCACTCCAGCTTTGAGCACTCACCAACCATGGTAGACAGCACACAGTCAGGAAGAGAAACAGACAGAAAGAGGAAGGGGGAGGTAGCCTACCCCAGCGCCAGCTCCTGGCCCAGGAGTACAGTCTCATCTTGACCTTTCCACCACATGTGAAATGGGAATTCTTATTGTGAAATGGGGAAACTGAGACTCTGAGAGGGTCACATAGGCCACCTGAGTCTGCCTAGTTCTGAAACTTGTGCTGGTGCCTGAAGGAGGCTGGTGGGGAAAGCAGAGGACATCTTTGTAACTCCACCACAGAAAAGGAGGCCCCATAGAGTGCCTGCCAGGAACCAGAGGACCCAGAACTTCTGGGGTTCAAAGGGGATAGCATCTGAGTACCCAAGTGGTCAGGTTGGGGTGAATACGTGGCTGGGCCCAAGAAGGGTACTGAGGAGAGCAGTAGGGGTGGGAGCAGAGAGGCCCAAGGATCCACCAGCTCTGCAGGACCTAAGTCCCTCCCTTTCCTGATCTGGGCCTCAGTCTCCCCATCTGCAAAGTGGGTTTAGCCCTGTGGTTCTCAATCCAGCCAGTGCATTACAATCACATGGAAAGCTTTTTTTTCTCCTTGATTTTCTGAGATGGAGTCTCACTGTGTCACCCAGACTGCAGTACAGTGGTACAATCTCAGCTCACTTCAACCTCCACCTCCTAAGTTCAAGCGATTCTCCTGCCTCAGCCTCTTGAGTAGCTGGGATTACAGACACCTGCCACAATGCCCAGCTAATTTTTTTTTGTATTTTTAGTAGAGACGGGTTTACTATGTTGCCCAGGGTGGTCTCAAACTCCTGACCTCAGGTGATCTGCCTGCCTCAGCCTCCCAAAGTGCTGGGATCACAGGGGTGAGCCACCATGCCCAGCCTGGGAAGCTTTTTAAAAGAATGCCTGGTGCCTCCATAGATAAACTAATAAATAAAACATGATACATCCACACAATGGAATATTATCCAGTGCTAATATGAAATGAGCGATTAAGCTGAAAATGACATAGAGGAGGCCAAGCATGGTGACTCATGCCTGGAATCCCAGCACTTTGGGAGGCCAAGGTAGAAGGTTCGCTTGAGGTCAGGAGTTTGAGACAGGCCTGACCAACATGGAGAAACCTCACCTCTACTAAAAATACAAAAATTAGTCAGGCATGGTGGCGCATGCCTGTAATCCCAGCTACTGAGGAGGCTGAGGCAGGAGAATTCCCTGAACCCAGGAGGCGGAGGTTGCGGTGAGCCGAGATCACGCTGTTGCACTCCAGCAAGAAAAAAAAAAAAAAAACTATAAAAAAAAAAAAAAAAAAAAAAAAAAAGATCGAGGAAACTTAAATGTTTATTACCAAGTGAAAGAAGCTCATCTGAAAAGGCTGCACACCGTATTCCATCTGTGTGACATTCTGGAAAAGGCAGAACCACAGAGAGCAAAAAATCAGTGGTTGCCGGAGAGCGGAGTGCAGGAGAGATGAAAAGGTGGGGCCCAGAGGATTTGTTTAGGGCAGGGAAGCTGCTCTGAATGACACTGTAATGGCAGATCCATGACACTATATGCATCTGTCAAACCCATAGACTGGCAGGGCATGATGACTCACACCCGTAATCCCAGCACTTTGGAGACCAAGGCAGGAGGACTGCTGGAGGCCAGGAGTTTGAGACCAGCCTGAGCAAGAGAGCAAGACCCCCTAATTGTATAAGAATTTAAAACATTAGCTGAGCGTGGTGGCATGCACCTGTAGTCCCAGCTACTCAGAAGGCCGTGGTGCAAGGATGGCTGGAGTCTGGGAGGTGGACGCTGCAGTGAGCCATGATCATGCCACTGCACTCCAGCCTGGGTGACAGAGCAAGACCCTGTCATAAAAATTAAAATAAAAATGGCCAGGCACAGTGGCACATGCCTATAATCCCAGGACTTTAGGAGGCTAAGGCAGGCAGATCACCTGAGGTCAGAACTTTGAGACCAGCCTAGCCAACATGGTAAACCCTATCTCTACTAAAAATACAAAAAATTAGCCAGGCATGGTAGCACATGCTTGTAATTCCAGCTACTTTGGAGACTGAGGTATGAGAATCACTTAAACCCGGGAGGTGGAAGTTGCAGTGAGCCAAGATTGCACCACCACACTCCAGCCTGTGCGACAGAGTGAGACTCTGTCTCAAAAAAAAAAAAAAAAAAAAAAGTAATGTTTGAACC
>NW_022441408.1:4861-5582 GCF_009761245.1 Sapajus apella
AAAAAAAAAAAAAAAAAAAAAAAAAAAAAGTAATGTTTGAACCCATTAGATGACCCAGCATCCAAGCTTCCAGGGGAACCCACCCCTACTCCCCAATGAGTTCAGGGAATTGCATGAGCTCTGAAGCCAGATGCCTGGGTTCCCATCCAAAGTCTTCCACTCATGAGCTCCATGATCTTGGACAAGTCACACCACCCGTCTAAGTCTCAGAGCCACACACAAAAAATGGTACCACAGTGCTCTACACCCCACACAACAGCATCAAGAGGTGTTCACAAGATAATCCACAAAGAGGGTTTAGAACAGAGCCTGCCATGCAATCACTCCACAGACATCAGCTCCTAGAACAAATGGTTCATAAGATGGCGTTTCCCCCAATCTAAGATGCCAGCAGTGCTCAGATGGGCCGTGATCTTAGGGAATGCCACAAAAGCAAAAGGTTGCTAGTGAAACAGTGACCCGTATCCATGTGTAGATACATCCTAACTTCAGGGACATCAACCTGTGAAAGCTCATGCCTCTGAGAATAAGCAGATCCCTCCATTCAGAGCCATTCTTCAGCTCCATTCAATTTCCTAAAACCCAACACACAGGGAATGCACAGCAGGTGTTTGAAAAATGCTGTCAAGGCTGGATGCAGTGGCTCATGCCTGTAATCCCAGTACCTTGGGAGACTGAGGGAGGAGGATCACATGAGGCCAGGAGTTCAAGACCAGCCTGG
>NW_022441409.1:0-5579 GCF_009761245.1 Sapajus apella
GGCGTGATTGGCACTCTGAACATTGCTCTGAGCAATTGGAGCAGACAGAGCAAAAAGGAGCTCTGAGCAGAAAGGAGCTCTAAGCAAAATGGAGTTTGGAGGAGATGTTGCTAGGTTAGTTGGGGCTCAGAGCACATGTTGTTCAGAGTAAGATGAGGTCCAACCAGATGCTGCTCAGAGCAAAATGGAGCTGGAAGTGATTGGAGCTCCCAGCAAGATGGAGCTCAGAGTGATTGGAACTCCATGCAAGATGGCGCTCAGAGTAGATGGATCTCTGACTAGATGGAGCTCCAAGTAAGGTAAATGTCTATGCAGATGGTGCTCAGAGCAAGATAGTGCTTGGAGTGATTGGAGCTCCAAGCAAGATGGAACTTGGAGCAGATGGAGCTCTGAGCAAGAAGGAGCTTGGAGCAGATAGAGTTTGGAGCAAGAAGGAGCTCTATTGCAGCAGATGTTGCTTGATGTAAGGTGGAGCTCAGAGAAGATGATGCTGACAACAAGATTGAGCTCAGAGTGATTGGCACTCCAAACATTGCTCTGAGCCATTGGAGCTTCAAGTAGATCATGCTCAGAGCAAGATGGAGCTCTGAGTGATGGGAGCTCCTAGCAAGCTTGAACTTAGAGCAGGTGGACTTCCGAGCAAGACAGAACTCAGAGATGTTGCTCACAAAAAGATGGAGCTCTGTGCAGGCAGTGCTCAGAGCGTAAACACTCAGCATTTGTTTTTCACAATCTTCACAGAAGGAAATTCTAGCAGATTTGAGTACCAAACTTCTAGTGAAGAGGCAGATCTATTGGCCACATATACTATGATGCCAGTCCTAGAATCACCTTGCAATGGAAAGTTTAATGACAGTTAGGTCTCAATAGAATATAGAATCCAAGAGAAGACAAGGATTCCTACCTCAAGCTCATTGTCTTTAAATAGCAGAATGGAGAACTACTTGTCAAAGGCTAGTTATAGTATCTCTTCCTTTGGTTTTCAGATTTCTAATATACTTCTTGTATTTTTCTGTTAACAGGTCTGGGCAGGCCCAGGAGCACATTAGAGATCTTACAAACCAGGCCTGTCACCTTTGGTAAAGGGCTACTAAGTGTTGGCTCTGCTGGGTGTCACCTGGTCTTCATTCTCATAGCTCTTCCGTTTCCTGGGACCCTTGGCCTCTATCTTTCTTCTTTTTAAGCCTTGCTTTCTGAATCTTCTCAGTTTATTTGCTCCCACCTAGAAACCATCAGACTTGAGATGATCTTGTGGTGGGCTGTCAACCTCTTTCTTTCCCTTGAGGACAACCAAGGTCTCCTCTGGACACCACGAGTCAGATCTTCCAAGAGACAACAGTCATCAAAACCTCCTCACCATGACAACAAGCAAGGAGGAAGGACCCCAAAGACCCTTGATGGCCCCTTTCAGCAGGAAGTAGCAACAGAGAATGACCTCTGCCCCATCTACCAAAAGATTTCCGGGTCCCAACTCCTGGAGGAAGCAATGTAAGGGTAGACAGTCAGATGTGAGCAGGCACGAGGGGGAGGTATGCATGTTGGAAAGAACTCCCTGGAGCACCTCTCTGTTTGCCCAGTACTCACTCCATGGTCGAACTGTCAGAATGTTGTTAACTACATCCTGATAAGGAAGGATAAGGGCAAAAGGGGAATTTCTGAGAGCTGAGCAGGCACAGTGGGTACAAAATTGAATGCCCTACCTTCCTGGGGTGGCGGTAAGAAGCATTGCCACTATTAGATAGGATTCGTATTGATCACTGGTTCCCATGCATGTGTATTAAGCACAGTAAGGGAGGATCCCCAGACTTCGGTGCGAACTGGGTAAAGAAAGAACTAAGGCAGCAGAAGATCACAGTGCACAATGTCATGGGGGTGTTTCCAGCAGGGCCAGCCCACTCCTCTCCTGAAGTGTACTTGTACTTCCCAAATAAACTTTTTTTGGTTTACAAATTGGTCTTTTGGGTAAATTCTTTCTTCCAAAAAGACAACCAAGGATCACCCAGATTGGTAACATTGTCATGGGATGTAACTCATAGAAAGAGTCTGTTTCTGAGTATCTCAAAGTGAATTCAATAATGACAAGGTGTATCAATGATAAGAGTTGGTAAGAAAAAAAAAACAGTTCAATAATGCCTGACTTACTAAGAAATTTTTCTAGGGCTTGGCTGTTTTTCAACTGTGGGAAAATCCCAAAAACCAGGTGCAGTGGTGCACAACTGTACTCCCAGCTACTCCAGAGGTTGAGGCAGGAAGATTTCTTGAACCCAGGAATTCAAGGCTGTAGTGTGAAGTATGGTGCCAGTGAATAGCCACTGTCTCACTTCAGCCTGGGCAACATAGTGTGACCCTGTGTCTCAGAAAGATTACAACGATTATAAAACATTTGTTTCAACATAAATGTAACTTTTTTGTGTCTCATTATTTTAAAAATTCAGTCAGTGCACTTTAACTTATAATTTTGATGGTGTTTTTTTGATCTTAACACCCAGAAAAGTAATACAGGCCCATGCGAAATGAGGCCTCAACCTTCTGTCTTTACCTGGGTTCATGTCCTCGCACATCGCAGAAGAGCAAATCTAATGTTTTTAAGAAAGCATTGCAGCAGATAAAAGAGAACAAATTAAATGGATGTTGTAATACATAAATTACAAACTAGCTAGCTGATTAAAGAAAGTCAATATATTGCTTTGTGTTATTTCTCTGAGTATACCCATATCTATGTGCCCATGAAATGTTGGTATGCCTCCATTGTGAGTTTGTTTTTTCTCCTTATTTATGTAAAATATAACATACAATTTAGTGGCATCAAGTAAAGTGACAGAACATACGATATTTTGGTTTTCCATTTCTGAGTTACTTCACTTAGAATAATGGCATCTAGCTCCATCCAAGTTGCTGCAAAAGACATGATTTCATCCATTTTTATGGCTGAGTAGTATCCCATGGTATATATACAGCACAATTTCTGTATGCACTCATCCATTGATGGGCACTTAGGTTGGTTCCATATCTTTGCAATTGCAAATTATGCTGTAAACATGCATTTGCACGTGTCTTTGTGTCTTTTATCATGTGACTACTTCTCTTCTTTTGGATAGATACCCAGCAGTGGGATTGCTGGATGAACTGGAAGTTCTACTTTTACTTCTTTAAGGACTCTCCATGCTGTTTTCCATGCTCGTTGTACTAATTGACATTCCCACCAGTCCTGTAAAAGTGTTCCCTCTTCACGTTCAAGCTGACACTGTTTTTCAACTTTTTAATTGAAAGTTCTTGCAGGAGTAAGGTTGTATCTCATTGTGGTTTTCATTTGCATTTCCTTGATTAGTGATGTTAGTGCCCTTTAAATAGAGACTTCAGTAGTTTCTTTGTTTCATTCTCCATATGAGACCACAACAAGACAGCTAAATTTCTGTTTATTTTTATTTTGACGTCAAGTCTCCCTCTTGCCCAGGCTGGAGTGCAATGGCACGATCTTTGCTCACTGCAACCTCCGCCCCCCGGGTTCAAGCAGTTCTCCCGTCTCAGCCTCCCAAGTAGTTGGGAGTACAGGTGCCTGCCACCATGCCCAGCGAATTTTTGTGTTTTTAGTAGACACAGGGTTTCACCATATTGGTCAGGCTAGTCTCCAACTCCTGACCTCACGTGATCCACCCACCTCAGCCTCCCAAAGTGCTGGGATTACAGGCGTGAACCACTGCTCCCAGCTAAAGCCCCAAGACATCTATCTATGAACCTTCACCAGACACCAAATTTTTTGGTGAGTTGATGTGAAATTCCCAGCCTCCAAAACTCTAATAATGTCCATTGTTTATAACCCACCCAGTTTATGACAGTTATAGCAGCCTGAATGGGCTAAAATGGTATGTGTGTAAATTACCTTCTTAGCACTGTGTTTGCTTGAATCTTAAGTTTTTGGTATGTTATGTTTTTTATTTCTTTTATCTCAAGATAATTTCTGACTTCCCTTGTGATTTCTCTTTTGATATACTGGCTAGTTAAGAATATGTTGTTTAATTTTTCTTTTCTTTTCTTTTCTTTTTTCTTTTTTTTCTTTTCTTTTTATTGACACAGAGTCTCACTCTGTCGCCCAGGCTGGAGGGCAGTGGTGCCATCTCTGCTCACTGCAATCTCCCTCTGACTCCCAGGTTCAAGTGACTTTCATGCTTTAGCCTCCCAAGTAGCTGTGATTACAGGTGCCTGCCACAATGCCCAGCTAATTTTTATATTTTTATTACAAACAGGGTTTCACCATGTTGGCCAGAATGGTCCTGAGCTCCCGACCTCAGGTGTTCCACCCACCTTGGCTTCTCAGAGTGCTGGGATTATAGGTGCGAGTTACCACATCTAATTTTTCAAACAATGGAAAAATTTGTAATTTTTAAAAAAGTTCCCGTTAATTAATTTCATGTGACTAGATATGACGCTTTGTATACTTTCTGCCTTTTAAAGTTGATTAATTCTTCTCTTCTGGGCTAATATATTGTCCATCCTTGAGAATGTTCCATGTGCACTTGAGAAAAATGTGTGTTGTTCTGCTGTTGGATGGAGTGTTCTATGTATGTCTGCTAGGTCTGATTGGTTGATGGTTTTGTTCCGTTTATTTTCTTAGTGATCTTCAGTCTAGTTTTCTACTCATTGTTAAAAGTGGCATATTAGGGCTGGGTGTGTTGGCTCATGCCTGTAATCCTAGCACTTTGGGAGGCCAAGGTGGTCAGATCACCTGAGGTCAGGAGGTCAAGACCAGCCTGGCCAACAAGGCAAAACCCTATCTCTACTAAAAATAAAAAAATAGCTAGGCATGGTGGCAGTCGCCTGTAATCCAGCTACTTGGGAGGCTGAGGCAGGAGAATCACTTGAACCTGGGAGGCAGAGGTTGCAGTGAGCCAAGATCACACCATTACACTCCAGCCTGGGTGACAAAGTGAGACTCTGTCTCAAAAAAAAGTCGGATATTAAAGTCTCCAACTGTTTTTGTAGAACTGTATATTTCTTCCTTAAATTTTGTCAGTTTACTTGATGTATTTTAGGGCTGAAAAGTTTATGACATATATGTTTATGATTATGTCTCCTTGGTGAATTGGCCCTTCTAATATAATAAATATCCTTCTTTTGCAATTTTTTTTGACATAAAGTTTATTTTGCCTGATAGTAGTATAACAACCCAAGCTCTCTTTTGGAATATATTTTCCATTTTTTTACTTTCAACCTATTTGTGTCTTTAAATAAAACGAGTCTCTTTTAGACGGTGTATATTTGGATCATGTTTTATTATTCATTTATCCAATTCCTGCCTTTGGATTAGCGAGTTTATTCCACTTACATTTAATTATTGACAAGAAAGGACTTCTGCCATTTTGCTATTTGTCTTTTGTGTGGATTATTCTTTTCTGACCCTCATTTCCTTTATAAGTGCCTTTTATGATTTTTTTTGTAGTGACACATTTTGTTCTGCTCTGATTTCCTTCTGTTTATATTCTATAGATATTTTCTTCATAGTTGCTATGAATATTACATGCAACATCCAAAGGCTGTAATGATCTAATTTGAATGAACACCTACTTCAGTTGCATATAAAA
>NW_022441410.1:0-2511 GCF_009761245.1 Sapajus apella
CCATCTCAAAACAAAAACAAAGAAAGTTGATATAATTTTCATCTTTATACATGTGAAAAGACTTTGTTTTTTTCCCAACATATGACCTATCATGGATAATGTTCCATTTGTGCTTGATAATAATGTGTATTCTCATCTTGTTACATAAAATATTCTATCTATGTCTGATAGGGGCAATTGTTCTATAGTGCTATGCAAACACATTGTTTTCTTTCTAGCTTTCTGTCTGAATAATCTATTGTTTTAAGCAGAATAACAAAGTCCTCTATTACTGTCTGTATTTTTTTTTTTAAGAGACGGGGTTTCACCATGTTGGCCAGCCTGGTCTTGAACTCCTGACCTCAGGTGATCCGCCCGCCTTGGCCTCCCAAAGTGCTGGGATTACAGGCATGAGCCACCGCACCCAGCCTGTCTGTATTTTTAATAAAGTTCTGTTTACATATGTTGATATATTTATGTGCTTCAGTGTTGGATGCATATATTTTTTAATTGTTATGTACTTTGACAAATTAACCTCTTATTATTACAGAGTGATTTTATGTGGCCTTGGGACAGATTTTTTTCTAGAAGTCTATTTTGTCTGATATAAATATGGCCACTCTTACACTCTTTCAATTATTATTGGTATGGGTTTTTTTCAATGTTTAATCATTAACCTATGTGTGCCTTTAAATCTAAAATAAGTAACTTGTGTGAAGTGTACTGTTAATTTAAAAAATCTATTTAGATATTTTGTGCATCTTTTATTTCATTTTGTGCTTTAGTAACAGAATATCCTAGAGTTGGTATTTTATAACGAATAAAAGTTTACTTAGCTCACAATTTTAGATTATGGAAGTCCAAGAACATGCCATTGACATCTGATTAGAATCATATTTCCACATCATAAAATGACCAAAGGCATGAAGAGGGCAAAAGGCATACCCCAGAGGGGTTTTCTGTTTTGTTTTGTTTTGTTTTTGTTTGTTGAGACAGTGTCCTGCTCTGTCACCCAGGCTGGACTGCAATGGCACAATCTCAGCACACTGAAACCTCTGCCTCCTGGAGTCAAGTGATTCTCCTGCCTCAGCCTTTGGAGTAGCTGGGACTACAGGTGCACCACCACACCAGGCTAATTCTTTGTATTTTTAGCAGAGACATGGTTTTAACATGTTAGCCAGGCTGGTCTGGATCTCCTGACCTCGTGACCCACCCGCCTGGGCCTCCCAAAGTGCTGTGATTACAGGCATGGGCCACCGTGCCTGGTCTCACAGAGCTTACTTTTTATAATAGACCTACTTTCCTGCTAACCAACACACTGTGGAAATAATGACATTAATTCATTCATGAGAGTAGATCCCTCATAACCTAATACCTTCTTAAAGGTCTAGCTTTATAATTTTATAACAATGGCAGTTAAATTTCAACATGAAATTTGAAGCAATGTGTTTTTATTAGATAATTAAATTAGTTGATGTTTTTAAAATTATTGATAGGTAAGAACTTACTACTGCCATTTTGTGAATTGTTGTCTGACCATTTAGTATCACACTGTAGTATTTTTACCATTACTTTTTATGGTAAAAACCGCAATTACTTTTGCATCAAACTAATTCAATAATGTCTTTGTTTTACTTTTCATGCTGTCTTCTCTTGGGTTTTGTTGAAAAAATACACACATATACATATATATATTGCTTTTTGTGTTGTTATATGCTTTGATTCTTTTTCTTTCTGTTTTCTTTTTTTGAGACAGAGTTTCACTCTTGTTGCCCAGAATGGAGTGCAATGGTACAATCTTGACTCAACACAATCTCCACCTCCTGAATTCAAGCAATTTTCCTGCCTCAACCATCTGAGTAGCTGTAATTACAGGGCATGAATGACCATGCCTGGTTAATTTTGTATTTTTAGTAGAGATGGGGTTTCACCAGGTTTGTCAGGCTGGTCTCAAACACCTGACCTAAGGTGATCCCCACCCCCCACTTCAGCCTCCCAAAGTGCCAGGATTACAGGCATGAACCACTGGGCCTGACCATTTGATTCCTTTTTCTTTTGAGTATATACTACAGATTTTCTCTTAATTACCAAGAGACTGACATAAAACATCTTATAGTTAACAGTCTAGCTTAAGATAATAATAATTCAACTTCTGTGTATAGAAACACTCAATAGTTTCACTCTCATCAATATATGATTTATATCACACTTTATATTTTTATATTATGTATCTAATAACAAATTTTTAAGCTACTTTTTTTAATATTTTTTGTCATGTAGCTTTTATTTATGAGTTAAAAGTAATTCATGCACCACCATTACAGATATTATTCATTTTTCTCAACCAATACTTAATGTTAAAATTGAATTCCAATATTAATTTTATACATAATTAATTTCACAGCATTATAAAAATTATATTGTTTTCTGCTTTCCAATATTATTTTCTTGTGTTCATATGGCTGTATAATATTTTGTGTAATAGCACCGATATTAATAACATAAATAACTTTACCTACTATCTTTAAAATA
>NW_022441410.1:2521-5578 GCF_009761245.1 Sapajus apella
CTTGTCCATCTGTTTCTCCACAGAACCAGCTGAATTAAAGTATTTTCTTTCTAAAAAGCCCTTATCCTGCACCCTAGCTGAGGGTCTGATTACTGGCAATAGTTGCTTTCGGGGTTCAGGGAAAGGTGTCATCTTTGTCAACAATTCTAAGAGTATTTAGTTCTCCTCCAATAAAATATTGTGAGGATTGAATTTCCAAAGAGTTTTGTTTTCATTACTCCACTTGGATACACCCAATAGCCAGCTTCACTGTCATACAACAGCTTCTCAGTAAACAGCCCCGCTCAGCTATTGCCATGAAAAACCCACATGTCTACAGTGAACTGAAGAAACAGAGCACCTGAACTGGGCTTCCACCAGGGCAGGGCCTGGGGACACACAGCTCAGGGCATCTTTGGGACTTTTGTCGGGGACCCACCCCCATTTCCTGAGGAACTGGTAAAGTTATGCAGTTCCTGGAGCCCAGGAATGAATCCTATACTGGGTGTGGTGACAGGATGGCAAGGCTGAGAGGTCTGAGGGGACACCTGGACATCAGTACACGCAGGTAGCAGATAAAAGGCTCCACATTCTTCTTTCAACACCTCTGCCCACCCCACAAAAATGAGATAAAACTACGAAGAAGCCAAAAAGGAGAGCTAGAATGGAACGTCTATGAAAAACACGTCCAATTCTACCCTTAAAACAATTTCACAACAAATAACTTTAAATTTTTCTCCAAAGCTCTGATGCCCAAATTGGAAAATAATTTCCCTTTTTGAGCAAAAACCAGCTGTTAAAGAAGCAGAACCTGAAAATCCAGTAGCTCATGAATTCTTGTATCTGCACACATGTTGCATTTGTCTGAACACACACAGAGCAGAAATCTACCCATTCTTTCTGGGAAGGTCATCTCAATTCTGTCACAGAAATTACTGTGGGTCACTTTAGAATGTACTTGTTATCACCACTAAACAGACTTCCTGGCCACACACTGCCCGCGCTAGGCTGCTATTCCCTGAGCCCAAGAAAGTCTCTTTTTTTACGGAAAACTGGCTCAGGGCCTGAGAATGGCTGGCGCCCCAGTCTTGCCACCCAGGAAACTACAGGCACTGCTTCACCCGAGAGCTAAGGGCTTTGACACCAATGGAAGAAAGGCGCCTTCCTCACACAAGCCTCTTCCAGGGAAAAAGAGCAGTGGGAAACCAGGGTGGGGCGGTGGCCCAGGAACAAGTGCCTCAAGGCTGGGACCCTAGCCGATGCCGGCGATGCCCCTGGCTGGTCGGAATGGAGAGTCACCCTCTCACCCTAGCCCTGAGGCCAGCCCAGAACTACCTGCTGTCGCCTAGGCCCCTTGGACCAAGTCTTGGGAAGTTCACTGCATGTTGTGCTAGTCCAGGGAGACTGGGCACCCGGGTACACCCAGACTGGGGAAGACGGAGGTCACGCCTGCCTGGGGTCCAGACCCATCCAGCTGCTTGGAGCTCAGGAACTAGGCCCCAGCCTGACTGCAGAGACTCCTCTGGTTACCCCTTGCAACCCAGGGGCCTCCAGACCCACAGTGGGTAGCAGGGAAGAGCATGCACCCAAGAAAGCGAGCAGTCTGTCGTGTGGCCAGAGGTGGAGACAACCCTGCCTCCCACCTCCCCCAGGTGCCAGGTCCCCGACTTCCCCAAGAGATCTGGTGGCCACCACGCACTCCCACCAGGGCTGCAGTGCAGCTCTGGGTCCATGCCCTCCCTCCCCATCACCTGGAAAACTGTGGCCTGGGGTGCAAAGATTGGTGGCCACTGTCAGGCCTCCCCATGTGCAAGCCCAGACCCAGAAAGTCTCAAGTCCTGTCTGCCTCGGTTGATCACTCCCCCAATCCCTCCCCCTGTGTTCACCATTATCCCCGATGGCTCAGTGGAGTTTCCCCTGGAGGTAACCTTCCCCTCACCCCACCCTCCCATCTTAACTACTCTCAAGTCTTACCCCACCTGCCAGTGTAACTGAACTTATGGTACTGTATGCTCCTTGTCCCTACCCCCACCACTGTAACTGATCTTAACCAGTAACACCCCTACCCCTCCACAAAAGATTTACCCCAACCTATAAAACCAAATCTTATCCCACCGCCCTTTTCGGCATTAGACCACCTGCACCCAGGTAAATCCACAGTCATGTTGCTCACACAAAGCCTGTTTGGGGGGTCTCTTCATTCAAAGCGTGCATTTTAACAGGTACTGGCGCCTGGGGGATGGAGGATTGGCTCCGAGTCTCCAGCCTGCACTGTGCCAGGACACCCGAGTGAGCCTCGGCCCTTCCCTAACCCCACCCCACTAGGCAACCAGCCACAAGCCAGCTCCACGGAGGGCAAGGTGGCTGGGGCAGCCCCCAGCCTGCTGGGTGGGTGTTGGGTGCTGGAGCCAACAGGTACTGGAGGCGTTATCTGCCAATCACCCTCCTACTCCGAACTTGGGACCCATGACTGCCAGGGTATTTGGGCACCCTGGAGAGGGACAAGGACTGAGGGAAGAAGAGCGGAGAGGGAGCGTCGGTGACGGCAAGTGGGCTGCGGCACTCACCTCTAGCTGAGCCGGAGTCTGCAGCCAACCCGCCTACACACAGCGCAGGAGGCTATCGCCGAGGCCTGCGAGCCCCCTCATCAACTTCAACTTCGAGCGCGATCTGGACTCCTGCTTCCCTGTCCTTGTCCTCTGCTCCCTTCTGGGGACGTGTGCCTCTCACCCCTACACCGCGCTCCTCTACCGCTCCCGCTCCCTCTTGCCAGCTGCGGCTGCATCTGCGCCCTGGAGCCCAGAGCACCGCGGAGTTGCGCACCCCAGAAACTCCCTTCAGATCCAGCCTCCTTCTCAGCTCCTCTCTGGCGGCCCCCGGAGGCCTCGCAGCCGTCGGCAGCACCATCCTAGCTCTGCCGGCGCCAGAGTTCAGGAGCAGGGCTTCGGGCTCACCTCTGTCGCCTGCTCCCTGGCTCCTCCCAGGGTCGAGGAAGCCCCACAACCCCTCTTCGCGTCTCCTATGTCTTCTCGGTTTCCTGGCTGCACAACCTAAGGAGCGCCTCGGCGCATGCGCACT